>NW_024098453.1:0-147500 GCF_016545835.1 Crotalus tigris | reverse complement strand
CGCTGTTGTGGCTGAAAGTGGGCCTTGCAGAAAGCCCGAACCTGCAACTCTACCCTTGAGTAAAGGTAGTCCTCGACTTACGATCACAGTGGAACCCAAAGTTTCCACAGCTAAGCTAGACGGTTGTTCCGTGAGTTTTCTCCCATCTTACAACCTTTCTCGCCACTGCAGTTGTTAAGTCAGTCACACGGTCGTTAAGCGGGGAACTGTCTGACCCCCATCACAAATACTGTGTTTTCCCGAAAATAAGACTCGGTCTTCTTTTTTAATATATATTTTTTGCCTCCAAAAGAGGCACCAGGTCTTATTTTCGGGATGTGTGTGTGTCTGTGTGTGTCTTTTCCACACCTCCAGCACCGACAGCCTCGACCAGCCGTCCCACTCCTTCTGCAGCCGAAGGAGCGGCTTCATTGAATAGAACAATAACTTTATTGTCACTTTGAATGTATACCGATCGGCCTACATTAAAATGAAATTTCGTGACATACAGCTCTCAAAGGGTCACCACTCTCTGAGATACACTACATAAATATGTCATACATACATACAGACAGACAGACGTAAGTAAGTAAGTAAGTAAGTAAAGAATTATGCCTCTACCCACATATATTATATGACACAGAGAAACAGCAGTCTAGTTGCAGCTGCCAAAAAAGCCAACACAGTGCTAGGCTGCATTAACAGAGGGACAGAATCAAGATCACCTCAAGTGTTAATAGTGCTTTACAACACCTTGGTAAGGCCACACTTGGAATATTGCATCCAGCTTTGGTCACCACGATGTAAAAAGGATGTTGAGACTCTAGAAAGAGAACAGAGAAGAGCAACAAAGATGATCAGGGGACTGGAGACTAAAACATACAAGGAACAGTTGCTGGAATTGGGCATGTCTAGTTTAATAAAGAGAAGGAGGAGGGGGGACATGATAGCAGAGTTCCAGTATCTCAGGGGCTGCCCCAAAGAAGAGGGAGTCAAGCTCTTCTCCAAAGCTCCTGAGGGCAGGACAAGAAGCAGCGGATGGAAACTCATCAAGGAGAGAAGCAACCTGGAACTAAGGAGAAACTTCCTGACAGTGAGAACAATTAACCAGTGGAACCACCTGCCTCCAGAAGCTATGAATGCTCCAACACTGGAAGTTTTTAAGAAGAGACTGGACAGCCCTTTGTCCGAAACGGTGTAGGGTTTCCTGCCTGAGCAGGGGGTTGGACTAGAAGACCTCCAAGGTCCCATCCAACTTTATTATTGTTGTTGTTATTATAGTTCAGGTTATGTATACATGTGCATGGCGAGAAAAGCGAATCTTCCGAGTTTACCAGACGGATGGCATAGGGGACAAAGCTATTACAGAATCGGATAGTTCCGCAGCTGAGAATGCGGCTCCGGCCTGCAGGCCTTCTGGAAAGGCCTCTGAGTGTGAAATGCAGGTCGGAGCCGCATTCTCAGCTGCGGAATGGAGCTGCCCCTTCCGGCAAGGCAAGTCTCGATCCGTGGCAGACCTGGCTTGATTTTTTAGGCCTGCGCCTCGCCCCAAAACTAGGCCTCATTTTTGGGGTAGGGCTTATATTGGGCCCACCCCCCCAAAAAAAATCAAGCCAAGGGCTTGTTTTCGGGGTAGGCCTTACTTTGGGGAAAACACGGTACATGCCAGTTGCTGGATGTGGATCACGTGACAACCGTAAGTGTGAAAAACGGCCATGTCACTTTTTTTATGGTCCCTTTAATGGTCAGTAAATGAACTGTCGTACGTTGAGGACCACCTGTATTTGGCAGCTGAGGCAGAAAACAGTCCAGATCGTTTTGGGCAGTGGTTCTCAACCTTTTTAATGCCATGACCCCCCAACCAGTTGTAAGTCGAGGACTACTCAACCGGTCGTAAGTCGAGGACTACTCAACCGGTCGTAAGTCGAGGACTACTCAACTGGTGCAGCACCGTTTGCAGAATGGGACTTTTGGCGGACTCAGCAGGGCAGAGACAGCCTGGACAATTCCTATTGGCTTTTGAAAGCCAATAGAATTAGACTCTATTCAAGAGAGTCTATTCTATTGGCTTTCAAAAGCCAATAGAATAAAAGGGAGTAGCACAGCTAAGGAAAAGGGGGAAAAAATGGCGGACTGCGTTGTTTGGCGACCCCTGTGAAATGGTCGTTCGACCCCAAATGGGGTCCCGACCCACAGGTTGAGAACCGCTGGTTTTGGGGGTCCCCCAGGTGAGCCAGATAGCACCCCCGTTGCGCAATGCCCTCCGTTGCTAGCTTGTTCCACCCGTAAGCTAGATGTCATGGCTGTTCTGCCAATCCCGGGCTCTTGTGGACGGATGTCTGGGGTTTTTTTTTTGAGTTGACCCCTGACACCCGTGTCTGCTTTTACTTTGTCCTCCGCAGGGAAGAAGATGTGTGTGAAAATTGCAAACGAGATTCTCAAAGTTCTCTCGGACCTGCTTGGCCACGAGAACCACGAGGTACTGCCACAGGGATCCTCTTCGAGGGTGTGTGAAGAGGAACCGGTTTTAGAAAACCAAGCCCAGCGTGTCGCCTTTTGGGTGGTTTTGGATGCCTTGGTTCTGGCTGATAATATTCTGAGGGCCAAATAAAATTCTTAATCTCATAATATCATCTGGACTCTGTAAAGATAATCTTCTCTCCTCCTCCTCCTCCTTCTTCTCCTTCTCTTCTTCCTTCCTCCTTTCCTTTCCTTATTTTTATATATATCCCATGTTCTAAAATAAACTGAATCTTCTTTCTCTTTCATTTTCAATTTTCCTTTCCTTTCCCATTCCTCCCTCTTTCCTTCCTTCCTTCCTTCCCCTTCCTTTCCTTTCCCGTTCCTCCTTCCTTCCTTCCTTCCTTCCTTCCTTCCTTCCTTCCTTCCTTCCTTCCTTCCTGCCTTTCCCTTTCCTTTCCTTTCCCATTCCTCCTTCCTTTCCTTTCCCATTCCTCCCTCTTTCCTTCCTTCCTTCCTTCCTTTCCCTTCCTTTCCTTTCCTTTCCTTTCCCATTCTTCCTTCCTTCCTTTCCTTTCCTTTCCCATTCCTCCCTCTTTCCTTTCCTTTCCCATTCCTCCCTCTTTCCTTCCTTCCTTTCCCTTCCTTCCTTCCTTTCCTTTCCTTTCCCATTCTTCCTTCCTTTCCTTTCCCATTCCTCCTTCCTTCCTTCCTTTCCTTTCCCACCCTTCCTTCCTTCCTTTCCTTTCCCATTCCTCCCTCTTTCCTTCCTTCCTTCCCTCCTTTCCTTTCCCATTCCTCCTTCCTTTCCCTTCCTTTCCTTTCCTTTCCCATTCTTCCTTCCTTTCCTTTCTCATTCCTCCTTCCTTCCTTTCCTTTCCCATTCCTCCCTCTTTCCTTCCTTCCTTCCCTCCTTTCCTTTCCCATTCCTCCTTCCTTTCCCTTCCTTTCCTTTCCTTTCCTATTCCTCCTTCCTTCCTTCTTTCCTTTCCTTTCCCATTCCTCCCTCTTTTCTTCATTCCTTTCCCATTCTTTCCTTCCTTCCTTCTTTCCTTCCTTCCTTTCCTTTCCCATTCCTCCTTCCTTCCTTTCCTTTCCCATTCTTTCCTTCCTTCCTTTCCTTTCCCATTCTTCCTTCCTTTCCTTTCCCATTCCTCCCTCCCTCCTTCCTTCCTTTCCCTTCCTTTCCTTTCCCATCCTTCCTTTCCTTTCCCATCCTTCCTTCCTTCCTTTCCTTTCCTTACCCCCCCCCCTCCTCCTCCCATCAGGTATTCTTTAAGACCTCGCTTGTGTCCCCCAAGCCTGGGGAGAGATGAGGGGCGGATCCCCTTTGAATGGTGGTTCCTTTTATCCCCTTTCTTGCAGATTCACCCCTATGTGAACGGAGCCCTTTACAGCATCCTTGCAATTCCGTCCATAAGAGAGGAGGCTCGCGCGATGGTAAGAGACCAAAAGGTTTTTGGATGTTCAATGGGCCAGACCAAAGCTTCTCAACCTGGCGACTTGAAGATGTGTGGACTTCAACTCCCAGAATTCCCTAGCCAGCATGGCTGGCTGGGGAATATGGGGCCTGAAGTCCACCCACCTTCAAATCGCCAAGGTTGAGAAACGCCGGGCTAGACTAACCACAACCAAGCACAGGAACCAGCTATGTAGAAGCTCTTTTCAATTGTACATCACCTCCCTGCTCATCCCCACCCAGCTAGCAAGTGGTCTTCCTAAAGTGATGAAGTCCCATTATCCCCTGCTGCAGGTCTCAAATGTTTTCCTCCTATGTCCAACAGACCCTGCCTGGACTTCTACAACCCTCAGAAGTCATATGAAGGCACCACAATTGCTATTTTCACATGTCAGGCAGTATCCAAAGAAATATATCGCATGATGGTTAACAATGGCCTGGTTCACACAACATGCAGAAACGAAGGCTAGATTAAACTATGGAATAGAATAGAATGTAGAATAGAATAGAGAATGAATAGAATAGAAAGAAGAGAAGAGAAAGGATTAGAATAGAGTAGAATTAGAATTAGAATTAGAATTAGAATAGAATAGAATAGAATAGAATAGAATAGAATAGAATAGAATAGAATAGAATAGAGAAAAGGAATGGAATGGAATGGAATGGAGCTGGAAGGGACCTTAGAGGTCTTCTAGTCCAGCCCCCTGCTCGAGCAGGAGACTCTATACATCTCAGACAAATGACTGTCTAATCTCTTCTTAAAAACCTCCAGTGATGGAGCGCCCACAACTTCTGGAGACAAGCTGTTCCACTGGCTAATTGTCCTCACTGTTAGGAACTTTCTCCTTAATTCCGGGTTGCTTCTCTCTTTGTTCAGTTTCCAACCATTGTTTCTTGTCCTGCCCTCTGGTGCTTTGGGGAATAACGTGACCCCCCCCCCCTTCTTTGTGGCAGCCCCTCAGATACCGGAACACTCCTATCATGTCTCCCCTATTCCTTCTTTTCTTTAGACTAGCCGAACCCAAGTTCTGCAGCCGTCCTTCGTATGTTTCAGCCTCCAGGCCTTGGATCATCTTAGTTGCTCTTCTCTGAACGTTTTCCAAATTCTCGACATCTTCTTGGTTTCCTTTCTAGATTTTGCATGGTGTCTTGTCAATGGTGTGTGCAGATGTTGTTTATCTCGGTGTGCCTCTTGGTGGCTGAGGTGTCCTAACGCCAGAACGTCCAGGAATTCTCTGGCGTCGTTGGACTTGGCTTGGTCTGAGATGCTCCCATTTTCCCAGCTGGAGTTTGTCCACGTGTTGTGAGAATCAGGAGTTTTCACCATCATCTTCCCCCTGCTTGTTGGTGTTCCTGGATGCGCTCTGCTAGTCTTCCACCTGTCTGTCCTACATAGTGGCTGTTACAAGGCTGTATGTCAGTGTTTCCCAAACTTGACAATTTTAAGGCATGAGGACTTCAACTCCCAGAATTCCACAGCCAGCAACGCTGGCTGTGGAATTCTGGGAGTTGAAGTCCACATGCCTTAAAATTGTCAAGTTTGGGAAACACTGCTGTATGTAGTAGATGACTCCTGTTTGTTTGTTTTTTTCCTTCTGGGGCTGTTGGGCTCTTGGGTTGAGGTAGGATGCGCTTGGGAATAAGCGCCGTAGCAGGATTGCACGGAAAAGAGAGAGTGGCATTCATTTGCTTTTGTGATCGTGCCTCGTGACAAGGGGGGGGGGAGGGGGGCAGGCGATAAATTTTCCATCCTGCAGAAATGCTGCTGGCTAGCTAGGAAAGATAACTTTCCCGCCGCTAAAACAGGCAGACAAAAGCCAGACTCTGTCCCGATTTGTACAGAAGCTGATATCTTTTTCCCCCGCCATTATGTGGGATCAATTTCAGTGTAAAGCTTGATGGATGCGCCCTGCACTTTGCGCAGATGCTTATCGTCCCTCGCCTGTTTTCAGAGGCTATCTCTGAAGACACAGGGTTTTTTTAACTGGCGGCTCAAATGGCACGTTTGTTTGTTTGTTTGTTTGTTTTCAATTGCCGGTCATTGATCGGCTTTGAAAGGGTTGTCCTTTTGTTTAGAACACAAAACAGCCCGCAAGAGAAGCTCTGCTTTTTGCCATTAACTCTGAAGGGGAATTTTATTAGTGGCGCAGAGCAAAAAACGGGCAAGCAGGAACGAAAATTCCCAGTGGGGAGGATGGCTGGGATAACTTTGTGAGGCGAAATAATAATAATAATAATAGTAATAATAGTAGTAGTAATAATAGTAGTAGTAATAATAGTAGCAGTAGTAAAGTTGGAAGGGATCTTGGAGGTCATCTAGTCCAACCCCCTGCTCAGGCAGGAAACCCTATACCATTTCAGACAAATGGCTGTCCAATCTCTTCTTAAAAACTACCAGTGTTGGAGCATCCACCGCTTCTGGAGGCAGGTAGTTCCACTGGTTAATGTTTCTAACTGTCTGGAAGTTTCTCCTTAGTTCCAGGTTGCTTCTCTCCTTGGTTAGTTTCCATCTGTTCCTTCTTGTCCTGCCTTCAGGCACTTTGGAGAATAGCTTGACTCCCTCTTCTTTGGGGCAGCCCCTGAGATATTGGAAGGCTGCTATCCTGTCCCCCCTCGTCCTTCTCTTCATTAAACTAGACATACCCAATTCCAGCAGCCGTTCCTTGTATGTTTTAGCCTCCAGTCCCCTGATTATCTTTGTTGCTCTTCTCTGCAATCTTTCTAGAGTCTCAGCATTGCTTCTCTCCTTGATGAGTTTCCATCCGTTGCTCCTTGTCCTGCCTTCTGGTGCTTTAGAGAACAGCTTGACTCCCTCTTCTTTGGGGCAGCCCCTTAGACTTCGCCTTCTGTTTGTTCTGCAGACAGACGCTCTTCTGCTGGCTGTGCCTGTCTGCCTGCACCCCAGGCAAACAGGCCTATTTGTGTCGGCGGCGACCCCGGCCTGGGTCACCCCCTCGGATCAACTAACACCGGTTTGTTTTCCAATCCGTTGCAGGAAATGGAAGACATTCTCCGATGCTACATTGCGGAAGGAAATGCCGATATGATCCAGCAGATTGAGTTTATTATCAAGCAGCTTCAGTCAGGTGAGAGAAAGGGCGACATCAGCTCAGTGTTAAAAAGAAAGTTTCCTCAAAGCAGGTTGCGTGGCTTTATCACGGGTTATCCACCAACCCGTTCACCTAACAGGAAGAGAACCTGTTAACCAAGAAATAAATTAACCTAAATCTTCAGTTCCTGCGTTAGCCTTGCAAATCATCAGCAGCTCTTTTCCTAACTCTCTTTCCTGCTCGTCCTCAACTTAGAAGCCGTCCATTTAGTGTCCGTTCGAAGTTACAATGTCACTGAAAAGAGGAAAAAAAAAAAAGACTTAGGACCGTTTTTTTTTTTTTTTTAGCCTTACCACTTTCCCAGCATCCCCAACAGTTACGGGATCAAAATGTGGACACTTGGCAACTTAGAGGCCTTGGACTTAGAACAACTTTATTTTCACTTTAAATGTACGCTAATCGGCATACGTTGAAATGAGATTTCGTTCCATCCAGCTCTCATAGGGTCACCCCCTCCGATATACACCGTGTAAACATGACCCCAAAAAATAATAAAAAAATAAATGTATGCCTATACCCACCTAAACACACATATGTGACCCAGAGAAACAACACAGTCTAGTTTGGACGTGAGTTCTAGTGCTGCCTTAGGCAGGAAAACCGGCTGGGTGACTTTGGGCCAATCACCAGGAGACGGTGAGTTCTAGTCCCGCCTTAGGCATGAAAGCCAGTTGGGTGATTTTGGACCAATCACTAGGAGATGGTGAATTGTAGTCCCACTTTAGGCATTTAAGCCGGCTAGTTGACTTTGGGCCAATCACCAGGAGACAGTATGTTCTAGTCCCGCCTTAGGCAGGAAAACTGACTGGGTGACTTTGGGCCAATCACCAGGAGACAGTATGTTCTAGTCCCGCCTTAGGCAGGAAAACTGACTGGGTGACTTTGGGCCATTCACCAGGAGACAGTAAGTTCTAGTCCCGCCTTAGGCAGGAAAACTGACTGGGTGACTTTGGGCCAATCACCAGGAGACAGTATGTTCTAGTCCCGCCTTAGGCAGGAAAACTGACTGGGTGACTTTGGGCCAATCACCAGGAGACAGTGTTCTAGTCCCGCCTTAGGCAGGAAAACTGACTGGGTGACTTTGGGCCAATCACCAGGAGACAGTACGTTCTAGTCCTGCCTTAGATATGAAAGCCGACTGGGTGACTCTGGGCCAATCACCAAGAGACGGGGAGTTCTAGTCCTGCCTTAGGCAGGAAAACCAGCTGGGTGACTTTGGGCCAATCACAGGAGACACTGATTTCTAGTCCCACCTTAGGCATGAATGCCGGCTGGGTGATTTTGGACCAATCACTAGGAGATGGTGAGTTCTAGTCCCGCCTTAGGCATGAAAGCCAGCTGGGTGACTATAGATCAATTACTCTGGCTCAGCCCAGCCCACCTTATAGGGTTGTTGTGGGGAAAATGGGAGGAGGAAAGACGATTAGGTATGTTCATCATCTTGAGTCTTTTTATAAAAACAACAGGGAAGATTTAAAAAAATGAGTTTTTGGGTTGATTTATGTGCTTTTGTATGTTCCCTTATAGAAGATCCACAGGAAGACAGTGTAGAATCCGACGATGAGGAGAAGGAGGACAATGCTGAAGTAAGTATGGATGCAAAACCCTTGAAAAATCTAGATGCAATCACAGGATAGAAGAGTTCCGTGCCCTTTATCATCTCTGTCTGTGGGCAGTTAATTTTCCCAGGTGGCCACGTGAGAAACTGGGATTGTTGTGGAGGGCTGAACCAAGGGGCTGTGAGGCTACATAGGCAGGCACACAGGTAGATAAATTAAAAAATATTGTATACCGGTTGCCTTCCAAATAAAAGCAATCCATACAGGCCGGACAGGGACCACCAAAGGGCCAGATGTGGCCACTTATCCTAAATTGCCCAGATAATCTCACCGACCACGTGTGGATGGTTCAAAATCTAGATGATGGCAGGCCCAGGGTGTTGATCAAAGCGACATCAGTTTTCCAATAATAATAATAATAATAGTAATAGTAATAGTAATAATAATAATAATAATAATAATAATAATAATAATAATAGAACGACTGGGGCAAAAGCAAGCAAGGGTAGGACCAATAGTCATAGGCTCCTTGGGTGCAATCCCAAAACAACTGGAGCACCACTTGGACACTATTGGCATTGACAAATTTGCCATTAGTCAATTGCAAAAGGCGGCCTTACTAGGAACTGCTTCCATCCTGCGACGAGATCTGTAATACCATCCAACATCCACATCTGCCTATCCCAGGTCCTGGGTAAGGACTCGATAGGTAGACAAAATGCCAAATCCAGTCTGAACATCTGGCTGACTGTGCGATGATCAATAATAATAATAATAATAACAACAACAACAACAATAGGAGGAGGAGGAAGGAAGAAGAAGAAGAAGAAGAAGAAGAAGAAGAAGAAGAAGAAGAAGAAGAAGAAGAAGAAGAAGAAGAAGAAGAAGAAGAAGAAGAAGAAGAAGAGTAGTAGTAGTAGTAGTAGTAGTAGTAGTAGTGTTATTATTGGGAGGGACCTTGGAGGTCATCTAGTCCAACCCCCTGCTCAGGCAGGAAATGCTATACCATTTCGGACAAATGGCTGTCCAGTCTCTTCTTAAAAACTTCCAGCGTTGGAGCATTCACCGCTTCTGGAGGCAGGTTGTTCCACTGGTTAATTGTAAGGAGTTAAGTTTCTGCAGCTGAAGGGCTGGAAGGCAATAAATGAGATTAACGAGGTTTTTTAACCAGCTTTTTGTTTTATTTGAGAGGCTAAGGGTCATTTAGCTGAGACTATTCAGCGGGGCCTCCTTGTCAAGCAGGATGTCAATCGCACACCCAGAAGGCGAGAATTTTAATGGCGGTATTTAAAAACAGCAGTGCATTGTGGATAATTCTTTCTAAGGGCAAATTGAGGTTTGTACTCCAGTCCAGCCTGCAGATAGTCCTCTTGCATAAAGATTAAACCAGAAACTTTCTTTAAAAAAAAAAAGTTTTTATTGGTTTTTTCCCCCATACATTCAGTAATATTTATTCAATAAACATTGAATAAATACATATTTAGTTCCTAATCCTTTATTCCAGTGGTTCTCAACCTGTGGGTCGGGACCCCATTTGGGGTCGAACGACCATTTCACAGGGGTTGCCAAACCACGCTGTCCGCCATTTTTTTCCCTTTTCCCTAGCTGTCCTACTCCCTCTTATTGGTGGCCACACCCACTTGGGGGTCATCACAACATGGGGAACTGTATTATGGGGTCACGGCATTAGAAAGGTTGAGAACCACTGCTTTATTCTTTCCTCTAGCCATCGATAAAATAAGTCCCAAGTTTGATCATATTCTGTTTCTTCTTTTTCTTTCAGTCTCATAGTCAGTCTGTCCATCTCTGCGCATTCTGCTATTTTTTTTAATTATTTCTTCATCTGATGGTATTCCTTCATTTTTCCAGTATTGCGCAAATATAATTCTTGCTGCTGTTGTGACATGTAAAAATCAAATATTTGTTTATCAGTCTTTTCTGGCATTATACTTCATTTTTAATGAAGTTCAGGTTTAAAATCTACATCTTTTCTAGCCAAACGTGTGTCTTTTTCCAATAATTCTTTATTTTATCACATGTTCACCAAACATGATAATAAGTGCCTGACCTATGTTAACATTTCCAACATCTGCCTGACGTGTTTTTAAACATTTTTGCTAGTCTTGCTGATGGCAAGTGCCATCTATAAAACATTTTAATAAGTTTTCTTTGTAGGAAGTTGATGTTATGAGTCTGTAATTTCTTTCCCATAAATTTTGCCATTTTTCTAGTTCTATGTTGTATCCAAAATTTTTCGCCCATCTTATCATTGTTTCTTTAACTTGTTCACTTTCCATTTTCAATGTTAATAAGAAATTATACATTTTCTTAATTAGTTTCTCATCAGAAGTTAACAATGTGTTATCAAACACAGTTTGTTCCTTATAGAATCCATGCAGTTTAACATCTTTATCATATCTAGCTTGCATTTGTAACTGTGCCCACCGTGATAAATTGATACCCTGATTTTCCATTTCTTCTTTAAATTTTAAATTCCCTTCACAATTTAGAATATCTCTATATGTCCAGATTTTTTCAAAGTCCACTAAATTTGGGTGTACAGATGTTTCCAATTGTTGACAACCACTCTGGAATTTTCAAATATATTTTACATTTTATTTTTCCCCATGTTGTTAATAATGCATTTCTTAAAGAGTGATTTTGGAAGTATTTATGAATTTTATTTTTTCCATACCATAAAAAAGCGTGCCTCCCCAATTGTAAATCATGCCCCTCCAAATATAACAGCCTTTTGTTTCTAAGAGCTATCCATTCTTTTACCCATGTTAATGCAGATGCTTGATAATATAAAACCCACTCTGGTTAACCAAAACCTCCATTTTCCTTGGCATCTTGTAACATTTTCATCTTAATTCCAGCTTTCTTTCCTTGTCAAATAAATTTATGAATTTAAAACTTCAAAAAAAAAATTCTCAAGTTTTATAGGTATTGTTTGGAATAAAAATAAGATTTTTGGTAGTATATTCATTTTCACTGTAGCAATTCTTTCTAATATTGACAATTGCAAGTTTTTCCATTTTTTCCAAATCCACTCTTATTTGATTCAGTCGTTTGTATAATTATCTTCTTTTATCATTGAACATCTTGCTGTTTAATATATTCCCAGATATTTGACTTTTTTTAACTATTTACAATTCTATTTTTTCCGACATTTGTTTTTTGTTTATCTGTAAGATTTTTAACTATTACTTTGTTTTTTTTTCTCTGTTTATTTTCAGTCCTGCCATTTCTCCATATTGTTCTATCTTTCCCAGTAGTTTAGGAATCATCTCCAATGGTTCTTCTAAAATAAATACCAAATCATCAGCAAATGCTTCTAATTTATATGTTTCACCTTTTATTTCTAGTCCTTTAATTTCTGTATCTTGTCCAATGTTTCTATTTAAAACTTCCAAACTAAATAACAGTGGAGAAAATGGACATTCTTGTACCTTTTCTTATCTCAAAGTTCTGAGTATAATCTCCATTCACGCTCACTTTTGCTGTTTGTTTATTGTATATTGTTTTAATCATATTTATAAAGTTCTGTCCAAAGTCCATTATTTTTAATTGCTGAATCATAAATTACCAGGAAAGTTTATCAAATGCTTTTTGGGCATCTAGAAATATTAGTGCCAGATGTTTCCCTGGATGTAATTCATAATATTCCAATACATCCATTATCACTCTTAAATTATTTTTAATTTGTCTCTTTGGTAAAAAAAAAACCAAAACATTTTGGTCTGAATGTATAAATTCAGTTAAGAATCTTTTCAGTCTCTCTGCCATTATTGAAGTAAAAATTTTATAATCCACATTTAGTAACGATATCAGTCTATAATTTTTTATCTGTATCAAATCTGAATCTTCTTTTGGTGTAAGGGTAATATTTGCTTCTATCCATGTACTTGGGAGTTTAGCCTCCAACAAAAGTTCATTGCAAACATCTTTCAACGGTTCACTTAATATATCTTGTAAAGCTTTATATAACTCTGCCGGTAGTCCATCTGGCCCCATTGTTTTCTCATTTTTTTGTCTTCTTATGGCGTCTGTTATTTCCATTATTGTTATTTTTTTCCTCTAACATAGTCTTACAGGTTTCTGAAATTTTTGGAAGATTATTTTCTTCCAGATATTGAATCATTCTATCTCTTGGAATTTCTTCTATAGCATACAGTTACTTATAATATTCTTCAATTATCTTTTTTATTTCTTCATTTTTAAATTGTAGGCAACCTTTTTCATCTTCATAATTTACTTGGACTTTAGTAAGGCATTTGATAAAGTAGATCACAACCTACTACTCGATAAGATAGAAAAATGCAGGTTAGACAGCATCACCACTAGATGGATCCGTAGCTGGCTGACTGGCCGTACTCAATGGAACCGCATCTCCATGGAGGGAAGTGTGTAGTGGGGTGCCCCAGGGCTCTGTTCTGGGCCCAGGGCTCTTCAACATCTTCATCAACGATCTGGACGAGGGTGGATAGATGGGGAACTCATCAAATTTGCAGACGACACCAAGCTGGCAGGAATAGCCAACACTCCAGAAGACAGGCTTAGGATACAGGAGGATCTGGACAGACTTGAACACTGGGCACTATCTAACAAAATGAAATTCAGTGGTGAAAAAAGTAAGGTTCTACATTTAGGAAAGAAAAACCAAATGTATAGGTATAGTATAGGGGGTACCTTGCTCAAGAGTAGTAACTGTGAGAGGGACCTCCGAGTCCTAGTGGGCAATCACTTAAATATGAGCCAGTCGTGTGCTGCAGATGCCAAAAAGGCCAACACAGTGCTGGGCTGCATTAACAGACGGAGAGAATCAAGATCATGTGAAGCATTAAAACCACTTTACAATGCCTTGGTAAGGTCACACTTGGAATCCTGCATCCAGTTTTGGTCACCTCAATGTAAAAAAGATGTTGAGACTCTAGAAAGAGTACAGAGAAGAGCAACAAAGATGATTAGGGACTGGAGGCTAAAACATATAAGGAACGGCTGCTGGAATTGGGTATCTCTAGTTTAATGAAGAGAAGGACGAAGGGGGACAGGATAGCAGTGTTCCAATCTCTCAGGGGCTGCCCTAAAGAAGAGGGAGTCAAGCTATTTTCCAAAGCGCCTGAAGGCAGGACAAGAAGCAACGGGTAGAAACTCATCAAGGAGAGAAGCAACCTAGAACTAAGGAGAAACTTCCTGATAGTTAGAATAATTAACCAGTGGAACAACCTGCCTCCAGAAGTGGTGAATGCTCCAACACTGGAAGTTTTTAAGAAGAGAAATGGTATAGGGTTTCCTGCCTGAGCAGGGGGTTGGACTAGATGATCTCCAAGGTCCCTTCCAACTATCGATCATCGCACAGTCAGCCAGATGTTCAGACTGGATTTGGCATTTTGTCTACCTATCGAGTCCTTACCCAGGACCTGGGATAGGCAGATGTGGATGTTTGATGGTATTACAGATATCGTCGCAGGATGGAAGCAGTTCCTAGTAAGGCCGCCTTTTGCAATTGACTAATAGCGAATTTGTCAATGCCAATGGTGTTCAAGTGGTGCTCCAGTTGTTTTGGGATTGCACCCAAGGAGCCTATGACTATTGGTACTACCCTTGCTTGCTTTTGCCACAGTCTTTCTATTTCTATTTGTAGGTCTTTGTATTTTGTTATCTTCTCCAGTTCTTTCTCTTCTATTCTGCTATCTCCAGGCACTGCCACATCCACTATCCAGACTTTTTTGTCTTTCTTATCGACAATTGTTAAGTCTGGGGTGTTATGTTGCAGGTGCTTGTCTGTTTGAATTCTGAAGTCCCAGAGCAGTTTAATTTTATCATTTTCTATGACTTTCTCTATTTTATGATCCCACCAGTTTTTGCTTACAGGTAAATGATATTTTTTGCAGATCTTCCAATGCACCATTGTTGCTACTTTGTCATGCCGCTGCTTGTAATCAGTCTGTGCAATCTTCTTGCAACAGCTTACCAAGTGGTCCACTGTTTCTTCAGCTTCTTTGCATAGGCGGCACTTACTGTCTGTTGCTGTCTTCTCAATTTTGACTTTGTATGCATTTGTCCTTAAGGCTTGGTCTTGTGCAGCCAGAATTAGTCCCTCGGTCTCTTTCTTCAATTTTCCTGCTCTTAGCCATTGCCAGGTTTTATTATTATCTGCTTTCCCAGCTATTTTTTTCATGTATTGGCCATGTAGTGCTTTGTCTTCCCATGCCTCTATTCTGTTCTTCATTTGGTCTTTCTTGTAGGCCAGTTTGGTCTCTCCAGTAGTTAGTAAGCCTTCCTGATATACTAATTTCAGTGCATCTTCATCATTGTTCTTCAGATATTCTTCCAAAGCCATTTTTTCTTCTTCAACCATCTGATGTACTTGTAGCATTCCACGCCCACCTATTTGCCTTGGTAGATAAAGTCTATCAATGTCACTGCGTGGATGAAGGGCATGATTCATTGTCATTATTTTTCTGGTCTGCCTATCCATTGCTTTTAGTTCTGCTTGAGTCCAGTCCACTATTCCAGCTGTGTACCTAATGACTGGGATTGCCCAGGTGTTGATTGCCTTTATGGTATTTCCTCCATTGAGTTTGGATTTTAAGATCTTCTTCACTCTCTTGATGTATTCACCTCTAATCTTTTTCTTGACTTCAGTGTGCTTGATGTTGTCAGCTTGAAGGATACCCAAGTATTTGTAGTATTCTTCCTCATCCAGACTCTTAATGTTATTTTCGTGGGGCATCTTGATTCCTTCAGTTTTCACTATTTTTCCTTGTTTGATAGTAAGTGTGGCACATTTGTCCAAGCCAAACTCCATTACAATATCTTGGCTATATATACGGACAGTGTTGAGCAGCGATTCTATTTCAGATGATGTTTTTCCATACAGCTTCAGATCATCCATATAAAGGAGGTGGGATAGTCTGGCAGATGTTTTTGATGTTTGATAGCCATGTCCTGAGTTATTCAGTATTGTTGACAGAGGAAACAGTGCAATAACAAATAGTAATGGTGATAATGAATCTCCTTGAAATATTCCTCTCTTGATATTAACCTCTCCCAGCTCTCACCATTGATCTGCAACTGTGTCTTCCATTGTGCCATCGATCTTTGCACAAATTTTCTGATGTTTCTACTGACTCCTGTTATTTCTAGGCACTTTATTATCCAATCATGTGGCAGAGAGTCAAATGCCTTTTTGTAGTCAATCCATGCAACATTCAGGTTGGTCTTCCTTCTCTTGCAGTTTTCCAAGATCATTTTGTCTATTAGGAGTTGATCTTTTGTTCCTCTGCTATTGGGGCGGTTTCCTTTCTGCTCAGGTGGAAAGAGATTGTTTTCAACTAAATGCTGTTGCACTGCATCAGCTACTACACCAGTTAGTAATTTGAAAGTTGTTGGTAAGCAGGTAATTGGCCTGTAGTTACCTGGTGTTGCCCCTTTTGCTGGATTTTTCATTATTAGGTAGGTTTTCCCAGTTGTTAGCCACTTTTCAATTTCTCCTCCTTGTAGTATATTGTTGAACTGCTTGGCAATGAGTGGGTGTATAACAGTTAGATGTTTCAACCAAAACCCATGCAGTTCATCTTCACCTGGTGCTGACCAATTTTTGATTTTCTTTGCTCTTTTTTCTACCATTTTTGTTGTTATTACTAGTTCTTTCATTTCAACTTCTGTTTTATTTGCATCCACCTCTTTTAACCAAGCCGCATCCTTGTTGTATTTCTTTGGGTTATCCCATATCTGCTTCCAGAACTGCACTGTTTCTTCCTTGTCAGGTACTGACTGATTCCTTGCAGTTTCTCCATTGATGGATTGGTAGAAACGTTTCTGATTGGATTGAAATTGGAGGTTCTGCCTATAGTTTGCAATTCGAGCTTCATATCTACTGATTTTCCTGGCTATAGCTGTTATTTGTTGCTTTATTATTTCCAGTGCTTCCTTGATCTTCCTTGTTTCTAAGTGGTATTTCTTGATTAGGTATTCTTTGGTCTTCTTGTTCTTCAGCTTCTTTTCTTTCATCTGTTCTAGCTTGCTTGCATGTGATCTTAACTTGCTGATCTTATTTTCTAGTCTAACCTTCCATTTTTCTGGTGCACTATTTGTTTGTTTTTCTTCTTTGTTGATTTTGCACCCCAGGTATTCTGTTATAACTGCAGCTGTGCTGTACATTAGTTGGTTTGTTTCTTGCAATGAATTGGTGCTTATACTTGATATTGCAATATTTGCATCTTTTAATGCTTGTGCTAGCTGTTTCTTTGGAACAAGCTTCAATGCAGGTAGCCTTATTCTATTGTTTTTGTGCTGTTCTAGATGCTCAGTTATTCTTTGTTTCAATTCTTTTATTTCTTTAGTTAGAGGGTTTTGTTCTTCCTGAGGTAGAGGTGCCTGGTTTCCAAATGAGAACAGTTGTATATCTCTGCTGGATTCCTTCACTGCCAACTCCCCCTGGTTTGCCTCTACATTCTGAATTACTTCTGGTAAGGCTTTGATTTCTTTGCCCTGGGTAAACCTTTGCAGTTCGTCCAATTCTGTTTCTGTGAATACTTTATTTCGTGTTATAAATCGGCGTTGATCTGCTAGTCTCTGTTCTGTTATTTCTGATTCTGGATGTTGTTCTTTCCAGAACTGGTGCATTCGTTTTAGATATCTTATTATTATTATTATTATTATTATTATTATTATTATTATTATTATTATTATTATTATTATTATTATTATTATTATTATTACCTACTAACTGACTGCGCTGATCAAAGAAAAGAACACAAGTCCTTTTGTTTCCACTTGGAAACCGCTTTTGGACTTTGTGCTTAAGGTGGAAAAAAAATGATATCACGATTTTGGGTTTTACCGAGGAGACTGATTTGCCGATCCAGAAATGGCTAGCGCATTTCTACTATAGAAATGTAAAAAGTTGAGATTTGATTTTAAGGTCTGATTTTACTGCAACAGAGAGAGTCGGAAGTCAAATGCTTTTTGTTTTTTCCCCCCCCCCGTCCCTTTCTTCACACCTTTTTTGTTTTCCTTTTTCTAATGTTGCCCCCTGCTATTTGCTTTTGTATGTTCGCATTTTATTTTATAAATTAGAAGTCTTCAAACATGGCAACTTTAAACCTTGTGGACTTCAACTCCCAGAATTCCTCAGCCAGCCTCCAGTTTGTTTGTTAGATTTAAGACAGGGGTCTTCAAACTTGGCCCTTTGATGACTGGTGGACTTCAACTCCCAGAATTCCTCAGCCAGCCTCCATTTTGTTTGTTAGATTTAAGACGGGTCTTCAAACCTGGCCTTTTTATTATTTGTGAATGAAACTAATGACTCAGGACCCGTTATTCACACTTACGATGTTGCAGCCTCCCCGTGGTCATGTGATCAAAATTCAGACGCTTGGCAACTGGTGTGTACTGTATTTATGGGCTCAATTGTGGTTGTAAGTCAAGGATTACCTGTAATTCTTACACTAAGGGCTTTTGAAGGTTAAAACAATCAATTTCTACCATTTTTTTTTTTAAAACTTAACGACATCGCTCATCTCAGCCCCCTTTTTGTCATGTTGTTGCTTCTGTTCCGTTCCTTTTCTCATTTGTTTGAATATTCCACCCGGGCAGGACTCACTTATTAAATGGAATGACATTGTTACGCTTTATGGCAGTGTTTCTCAACCTTGACAATTTTAAGGCATGTGGACTTCAACTCCCAGAATTCCACAGCCAGCTGGCTGTGGAATTCTGGGAGTTGAAGTCCACATGCCTTAAAATTGTCAAGGTTGAGAAACACTGCTTTATGAGATTAAGTCCCAGGATAAAATCAGAAGCTGTCAAACGTGCCGATGGTCACCGGAGAAAAGAGAATAAGGGCAACGGAGTTCCTTCAAAAGGACATTTGAGCAATATAATGTCGGTTAATTAATCATCTAAAACCTTGTTGTAAAGTTAATTAATCATCTGAAAAAGGAGAGGTTTGAGTCATTGTCAGACAACATATTGACTTTTTCATTGTTTGCATTAAGCCAACTTTTTCTGCTTGAAAAAGTTTCAGTTAGCCAAGCGGACCTGCAAAGCAAATTTGCATTTTGAGGCTTTTGAGTGACAAAAGGCCTTGCGTTATTTGCTCAGTTCGTGTTCTATATTTACAGTATTAATTTTGAATTGGTGCTCAAGATCAGGGCTTTTCAACCAGTGGTTTGGGTACCACCTGTGGTACATTGGCACCTGGCAGGTGGTACATGACCATCCTAGCAACGTGGTAGCAGGGGAGGGGAATGAGCTGAACCAGTGGCAGCACTGCACAAGCCTGAGCGAGAGACGGCTGGAGCTGCAGGGCTGTCAGGGCTCAGCGGAAGCGCCAGGATCAGTGCCGCTTTCCAGCTGATTAGCACTTCTTTGGGGCTATCGGCTCAGCGGAAGCGCCAGGATCAGCACCAGGCTCCAGCTGGAGCTCGGCGCTGATCCTGGTGCTTCTGCTGAGCCCTGAAGAAGCATCAATCAGCTGGAACTCAGCACTGATCCTGGCGTTTCTGCTGAGCCCAGAAGAAGCGCCCATCAGCTGGAATGTTGCAGCATCTCCAGGGTCTTGTGATGTACATTCAGATGCTTGGCAACTGATTCATATTTATGACGGTCACAGTGTCCCAGGGTCATGGGAAGTGACCAAAACCTGCTGCAACCACCCAGCAGACGGGGGGGAATAAAAACCAAACACCCCCCAACCCACCCCCATGGCCAATCCCCAACAGAAATGCTCACAACAATGGAAACCTCAGACGGGAGGAAGAGCACGGCCGGGCGGGCAGGCAGGTGTCTTGCTCGGCTGTGGCTTGGGGGGCACTTTTTTCAGTGCCATTGTAACTTCGAACAGTCACTAAGCGAATTGTTGTAAGTCGAGGACTACCTGTACTTTATTACTTTTTTTTTTTTTTTTGGTCATCAAGTTTTTGACACCTGGCTGGTGGTCCTCGGATGTTGCCATATCCTAAAAGTGGTACAATGGGTGGAAAGGTTGAAAAGCCCTGGGCTAGATGACCTTCTCCAGCGTTGTTATCCTGTTGTCAGAAGGATGAGCTGTCCCAGAGCTAATCTTTGCATTACACACCTGATTCCTTCTATGTCACAGACCATCGCAACGATCCAGGATTTCCATTCTCTTCCCTCTTGGCTCGCCCTGTGCGAAGTTGTGTCTTCCGGGTTCAACGCCCACAACCGCAGGGGAGCTTTCCTGTATTTCCTGCAGTCAGACAGATGCTTATCCAGAGCTTGGCACAAGTCCACAGCTACGAGGCTCCCATACCTGTCCGTTCACGATTTGAAGGGCAGTTGGGCTTCTCCCCTGCTTCCCATCAGGAAACATCTGAGACGGCTGCTCTTGGCTGGGACAGCTCAGCCTTCTGACAACAGGATTAGAAAGCCGGAAAGGACTGTGGAGGTCATCTAGTCCAACCCCCCCCCCAGCTCAAGCAGGAGACCTTACAATGCCTTGTGGTAAGGACACACTTGGAATCCTGCATCCAGTTTTGGTCACCACGATGTAAAAAAGATGTTGAGACTCTAGAAAGAGTACAGAGAAGAGCAACAAAGATGATCAGGGGACTGGAGGCTAAAGTATATAAGGCAGTGGTTCTCAACCTGTGGGTCAGGACCCCATTTGGGGTCGAACGACCATTTCACGGGGGTCGCCAAACAACGCAGTCCGCCATTTTTTTCCCCCTTTTCCTTAGCTGTGCTACTCCCTTTTATTCTATTGGCTTTTGAAAGCCAATAGAATAGACTCTCTTGAATAGAGTCTAATTCTATTGGCTTTCAAAAGCCAATAGGAATTGTCCAGGCTGTCTCTGCCCTGCTGAGCCCACCAAAAGTCCCATTCTGCAAACGGTGCTGCACCAGTTGAGTAGTCCTCAACTTACGACTGGTTGCGTAGTCCTTGACTTACGACCGGTTGGGGGTCGCGGCATTAAAAAAGTTGAGAACCACTGATATAAGGAATGGCTGCTGGAATTAGGTATGTCCAGTTTAACGAAAAGAAGGACGAGGGGGGACAGGATAGCAGCCTTCCAGTATCTCAGGGGCTGCCCCAAAGAAGACAGGGTCACGCCTGAAGGCAGGACAAGAAGCAACGGATGGAAACTAACCAAGGAGGGACTTTGGAGATCATCTAGTCCAACCCCCTGCCCAGGCAGGAAACCCTATACCAGTGATGGGCAACCTTTTTGGCGTGGTGTGTCAAAATTCGGCAAAAAATCGAGCATAACTCGCGTGGTGTGTCACTTCGACAAAAAAACATAATTTTGCGCAATTTATAGTTTAAACTACAAAAATGTATAATTGCAATATATAATTGTATTTAATAAACCAAAAACAAATTATTTAACATACCTGCTTAGTAACTTCTTTGTTCATCAATCTGTCGATGTCGTATGTTGCCCTTGATATTATTGAACTTGTTTGGGGTGCCGTGAACTGAGATAAGTGAGGGGGAGGGCAAATTCTTTAACTAACCTGCATATTAGTGACTTTTTTGTTGCTGAATTTCATTGGCTAAATCTTCAATTGAAGGTTGGTATTTTGTACACTTCAGGCCCAAGCAAGCGCTACTAACCTCATCTGTCAATCTGTTTCTTTTGTTGGTTTTGATATTATTTAATGCTGAGAATAAGGTCTCACAAAAGTACGTAGAAGGAAAAATTGTGAGTAAAGCTGTTGCTATATTTTTCAGGGTGCTAAAAGTGTCTGGTAGTCTGTTCCAGGCACTCCAAATTTCCTGTTCGTAGTGGCACTCATCTTGATTCTCCAAGCGGCCCCTTTCCAGATTCTCAAGCTTTGACCTCAAGTCGACAAACACCTGAGCCCAGATGCTGTCTTGAAATTCTGCAAGCTGCATCTCCAAATCATCTATTTGCGTCCATTCGAAACCATTTAATTCCAAACTATTGTAGACTACTACATCAGGATACTTAATTATTCTCATGGTCTGTTCTAGGCTTCTAAATTGACTAAATCTATCAGTAAACTGGTCAAGTAACGAGTCTAAAACATGCTGGCACTTCATATGCAAGAGTTCCACTTCATTTCGTACAGCTGCACTGGCCTTCTCAAAATGCTTTTGTACTCGAGGAAAATACTTATATGTTTTAGTTTCTACATCTCGCTTGAAAATTTTTACTTTACTTTCAAAAGCTTTTATGTATCCAAACATAACATCAATACTTTTGCCAAAACCTTGTAACTTTAAGTTCAGTTCATTAACATGAACAGAGAGATCTGTAAAAAACATCAGGGTGTTGACCCACTTATCATCATTGAGCTGAGGAAAGTTTCCCAGATCCTTATCTTCAAGAAATACCTTAATTTCTTCAAAGCACTCCACAAGCGCTCAAGAACCTTGCCTCGGCTCAGCCATCCTACATTATTGCACATCAGCAGTCCACTGTAGGTGGAATCAACCTCCAGTAAAAGTGCTGAAAATTCTCGCTTGTGAAGGAGGCGAGCAGTTATTAAATTAACTATTTTTGTAACAACTGACATTAAGTCATTTAAGTCAGTGAATCCTGCCTTGGCACATAAAGCCTCCTGATGGATAATACAATGAAAAGGCACAATCGGATGTCCAATAGCTTCTGTAAACAATTTCACAAATCCAACTTTTTTCCCCACCATGTTTGGGGCACCATCTGTCGTCACTGACACAACTTTAGAGATATCAATGCTTAGGTCGCAGAATGTTTGCATAACAACCTTACATATTTCGCTTCCTGATGTACTTGTTGGAACTGATACTAACTTTATCAACTCTTCTCTCATTGTGTGACTATCAGAATATCGACCAATAATGGCCAACTGAGCATGTGACATGACATCAGTAGTTTCATCAAGACAGATGGAAAAATATTTACAATTCCTTATGTCTCTCTTTAATTGATGTTGTATGTTTGTGTTCAGTCTCATTATTTGGTCTTTTATGATATTTCTACTGAGTGGTAACTCAGATATTCTCTTAATAATTGCATCTTTATTCTGCATATCGTGAAATAGAAGTGGCGGACATCTTAGGAGAGTTTCTTTAATAAATTCTCCCTCATTAAGTGCTTTTGCATGCTGAGCTATGGAGTGAGCAATGCTCAAACTTGCAGATGTTAAATTTGTACAGCCTTTTATAAATTTAAGGATGGAGTTAGATTGGCTCTTATAAAGATGTAGCTTCCTGGAAATGTATTCCTTCCTTTCATCCTCACTTTTTTCCAAGAGCTGGGAATGATTAGTTTCAAAATGTCTATTTATATTCCACGTTCTGCTTACTACCGTTTCAGTACATAGAACGCAAAATGATCTGCCATTTTTTTCTATAATACCATAAATCTCGCTCCATGTCTCTTGAAAGGGTCGGCCACTGCTACTACCACTCCTTTTACTTAACCTTTGTTTTTTATTTTTTGGGTGCTCCATCAGTGGGCCAGTGACAGCAGATAGAATTATAGATAGCTTGTTAGCCAATTAGGGGTTAACTAGCCTAACACAGCCTCCCCCTCACTTATCTCAGTTATTGTGGGCAATTACAAGTCCACGGCACCCCAATAGTTGCTGCTAATGGCGCTCACAGGTCCCCCTTACTGTGTGGCATGCACTAATTGCGGCCTGACTGGAGAAAGGCGCGCACTGTTCCTGCGCTCCTCTCCTGGGGGTCCTCCCTAACGTACTCTCAGCCGTGCTGATGAAGTGTGTGCGCACGGCACGCACGCCTTACCAGCAGCCCCTGCGTTGATAAAGGGGCTGTGCCTGTGCTTGCCTGTCAGTCGATGGCGGCGCAGGCTGAAGTTTGCGGCGGGGACACAGTGAATGAGTGAGTGTGGGTGGGGGAGATCACACGTCCCACCCCCCGTTCCTCCAGCACAGAGTATATTTCTTTCATCCTTCCTGGATCCAAGGCCGTAGTGGTACGGTTGCTCTAGGGGGGCGGTAGTCAAAATGGGAGAGTTTTAGTGGGTTCGCGTCCCACATAACCTGGTGACCCGCCAGGTATCCGTGGGGATTTCTCTTCCGTGGCGAAAACAAAAAAAATATTTCTTTCATCCTCGGCGTGCAGGAGCCGAGGATGAATTGCATAAAATCGCATGAAATCCTGCGCGTGTCACCCCAAATGGCTACGCGTGTCAGCACTGACACGCGTGTCATAGGTTCGCCATCACTGCCCTATACAGACAAATGGCTGTCCAGTCTCTTCTTAAAAACTTCCAGTGTTGGAGCATTCACCGCTTCTGGAGGCAACTTCTTTCATTATTTAACTGTCCTCACTGTCAGGAAGTTTCGCCTTCATTCCAGAATATACAATAAGAAAGTTGGAAGGGACCCCGGAGGTCTTCTAGTCCAGCCCCCCGCTCAAGCAGGAAACCCTATGCCAATTCAGTCAAATTGTCCGGGTCTCTTCTTAAAAACCTCCAGTGTTGAAGTACCCACGACTTCTTTCCAGGATCTGACAGGCTGCATAGCCAGACAGTGTTTTCATCCGAGTGGGGGAGAGAGAAAGCCGTGACTTCAAATGGAAAAAAAAAAAAACTATGAAAGGCAAAAGGGAAACCTGGCTCTTCAGATTGAGGGAGGTTGGTGCCACTGAGGGTACCAAGATGGGATCCGAGACTGGCGGCTCCAATCTCCTGATGTGCATTCATATCAGGGCGAATTGATTTGGGCAAATTGATTTATTTAATAATAATAATAATACATCCACATCTGCCTATCCCAGGTCCTGGGTAAGGACTCGATAGGTAGACAAAATGCCAAATCCAGTCTGAACATCTGGCTGACTGTGCGATGATCGATAATAATAATAATAATAATAATAATAATATAGTTGGAAGGGACCTTGGAGGTCATCTAGTCCAATCCCCTGCTCAGGCAGGAAACCCTATACCATTTCGGACAAATGGCTGTCCAGTCTCTTCTTAAAAACATCCAGGGTTGGAGCATTCACAGCTTCTAGAGGCAGGTTGTTCCATTGGTTAATTGTTCTAACTGTCAGGAAATTCCTCCTTAGTTCTAGGTTGCTTTTCTCCTTGGTTAGTGTCCATCCGTTGTTTCTTGTCCTGCCTTCAGGCGCTTTGGAGAATGGCTTGACTCCCTCTTCTTTGGGGCGGCCCCTGAGATACTGGAAGGCTGCTATCATGTCCCCCCTCATCCTTCTCTTCATTAAACTAGACAGACCCAATTCTAGCAACCGTTCCTTATATGTTTCAGCCTCCAGTCCCCTGATCATCTTTGTTGCTCTTCTCTGCACTCTTTCCAGAGTGTCAACATCTTTTTTTACATAGTGGTGACCAAAACTGGATGTATTGTTCCAAGTATGGCCTTACCAAGGCATTGTAAGGTCTCCTGCTTGAGCTGGGGGTTGGACTAGATGACCTCCAAAGTCATTTCCGGCTTTCTAATCCTGTTGTCAGAAGACCAAGCCGTCCCAGAGCTAATCTTTGCCTTACACAACTGATCTGTAGGCCAGACCTTTCTAAAAAAAGAGCCTATAACCTCCTAGCCCAGGGGTAGGCAACCTTGGCTCTTTTATGACTCGCGGACTTCAACTCCGGCTCAGGAATTCTGGGAATTGAAGTCCACGAGTCCTAAAAGAGCCAAGGTTGCCTACCCCTGTCCTGTGGGATAATCCCTTGCCAGTGCGTGCGTGTGCGTGTGTGTGTGCGTGTTGTCTTTTTTCCAAATGTAATAATTTATTGGGCGCACCCCTAGGGTTGACAAACACGATTGGAATGCGTGAACCTTGGAGGTTGCAAGGTGTGATTGTGCAGTCGGAAGGGCAGGCTGCATTCTTGGGGTTTGGAACAGCTGAAAAGGAAATAGTAGCATCCTGTGAAACCATAAGTCTCTCCCCCCCTCTCCCTTCCCCTCCCCTTCCCTCCCCTCCCCGTGCGGAGGGTGTTTGAAGAACCTGTGAGACAGGGACGCTGTTCGGAAACATTTTGTTTTTTAGAGTCAGGTGCAGTTTTTCAGGTGATGCTGCCTTGAATTGGGTCTTGGATCAAGTTAGATCTTCCTTTCTCTGTCTGTCTGTCTCTCTTTTTCTTTCTTTCTTTCTTTCTTTCTTTCTTTCTTTCTTTCTTTCTTTTTTTCTTTCTTTTTCTTTCTTTCTCTCTCTCTCCCTCCCTCCCTCCCGCACTCTTTCTTTCTTTCTTTCTTTCTTTCTTTCTTTCTTTCTTTCTTTCTCCCTCCCATACTCCTGCACTCCTTCCTTCCTTCCTTCCTTTCTCCCTTCTGCACTCCTTTCTTTCTTTCTTTCTTTCTTTCTTTCTTTCTTTCTTTCTTTCTTTCTTCCTTCCTTCCTTCCTTCCTTCTTTCTTTCTTTCTTTTCTTCATTCCTTTGTTCCTTTCTTTTTTCTCCTTCCCTTACTCCTTCCTTCCTTTCTTTCTTTCCTTCTTTTTCTTTCTTTCTTTCTTTTTTCTCCCTCCAATACTCCTGCACTCCTTTCTTCCTTCCTTTGTTTCTTTCTTTCTTTTTCTTTCTCCCTCCTTTACTCCTTTCTTCCTTCCTTCCTTTCCTTCCTTCTTCCTTCCTTTCTTTCTATTTTCCTCCCTCCCGTACTCCTGCACTTCTTTCTTTCTTTCTTTCTTTCTTTCTTTCTTTCTTTCTTTCTTTCTTTCTTTCTTTCTTTCTTTCTTTCTTTCTTTCTTTCTTGTATTTATATAGCTGGCCCATCTTTCAGCTAAATCTGAGCAGCTCCCAGTCAGACCTTTAAAAAATAACTTATAAAATCGTTGAAAAACAAATACACAGATAGTCCTTGACTTACAACCACAGCTGAGCCCAAACTTTCCATTTCCACTAGATTAGACAATTGCTAAGGGTATTTTGCCCCATTTTACGACTTTTCTCGCCACATTTGTTAAGTGACTCCCCGCAGTTCTGAAATTAATAACACCGTTGTTAAGTGAATCTGGCCTTCCCATTAACTTTGAGTGTCAGAAAGTCACAAAAGGGGATCACATGATGCTACAATTATCATTGATAGGAGTCCGTTGCCAAACATAAGAGTTTTGGTCACGTGACCACGGGGATGCTGGAATGGACATAAGTGTGAAAAATGGTCACAAGTCACAAATTTTCAGTACCGTTGTCACTTCAAAAGGTCACTAAATGAACTGTTGTAAGTCAAGAACTACCTGTTTTCTTGGTAGAGAGCATAAAAGCTCCAGTAATTAATATCATTTATCTATTATATTTAGAACAGAGGTGGGGAACCGTGTCCCTTTTATGACTGGTGGACTTCAACTCCCAGAATTCCTCAGCCAGAGTGCCTGGCTGAGGAATTCTGGGAGTTGAAGTCTACCAGTCGTAAAAGGGCCACAGTACCCCAGCCCTGGTTTAGAAGGAAGCTTTTGTCGCTGTGGCGGATACAGCTTTGAGCTGGCGTCAGTGAGAATTTGTTTGGCTGGTTTCTGTTCTCTGCATCTGCATCCACAACGCTCCACTTCACGCAATTACCTGACTTAAGTTTGAATGGCAGATACAAATCCTTCCTTTTATTTAGATATTGCATTACAATAATTCTCAGCCTGGAAATGATATAAGAATGTTATATATACTATAAAGCAGGTGGGTTGTTTCCTGTTGGCATTTCTTCTGATTCAGAGCGTAGTCATCCGCGTTCAATCAAACTAAAATTGAATTATTCACCCTGTCTTAACTGACACACCGCACAATTGCTGCGAGGGACCATTACATATGAGGAGGAAATCCGTGTATGCTTAAGATCAGCTCTCTGGAGATATACTCCCAAGTTTATGGCGAGAACCAGTTTGATGTAGTTAGTAAGAAGCTAACCTAGAAATCAGGAGAATGTGTTTAGGCGTGAAAGTTGGCTGGGAGACTTTGGGCTAATCATCCGGAAACGGTGAATTCTAATCCCGTTTTAGCCATGAAAGCTGGCTGGGTGGCTGGACCAATCACCAGGAGATGTTCTAGATTTTGGGCCAATCACTAGGAGACAGTGCTAGTTCTGCTTAGGCATGGAAGTCAGCTGGGAGACGTGCCAATCACCAGGCGATTGGGAGTTCTAGTTCTGCTTAGGCATGAAAGTCAGCTGGGAGACTCTGTGCCAATAGCCAGGCGATTGGGAGTTCTAGTTCTTCTTAGGCATGAAAGTCAGCTGGGAGACTTTGTGCGAATAACCAGGCGATTGGGAGTTCTAGTTCTGCTTAGGCATGAAAGCCAGCTGGGAGACTCTGTGCCAATCACCAGGAGACTGGGAGTTCTAGACCTGCCTTAGGAATAAAAGTCGGCTGGGAGACTTTGGCCCAATCACCAGGAGACTGGGATTTCTAGACCTGCCTTAGGAATGAAAGTCAGCTGGGAGACTTTGTGCCAATCACCAGGAGACTGGGAGTTCTAGTTCTGCTTAGGCATGAAAGTCAGCTGGGAGATTTTATGCCAATAACCAGGAGATTGGGAATTCTAGACCTGCCTTAGGAATAAAAGTCGGCTGGGAGACTTTGGCCCAATCACCAGGAGACTGGGAGTTCTAGTCCTGCCTTAGGCATGAAAGTTAGCTGGGAGATGTGCCAATCACCAGGAGACTGGGAGTTCTAGTTCTGCTTAGGCATGAAAGCCAGTTGGAAGACTTTGGCCCAATCATCAGGAGACTGGGAGTTCTAGTCCTGTCTTAGGCATGGAAGTCAGCTGGGAGACTGTGCCGATTACCAGGAGACTGGGAGTTCTAGTTCTGCTTAGGCATAAAAGCCAGTTGGATATCCTTGGCCAGTCATTGGCTCAGCCCAGCCTACCTCACAGGGTTGTTTTTGTAGGGAAGAGAGGAGGAGGAGGTAGGAGTATTAGTTTTGTTTGCTGCCTTGAGTTATGTATCAAGCAATAAAGTCAGGAGCAAGTCTAATAAAGAAATAAATAAAACACCCTCTGGTGCTTTCTCAATGCAGGAGGACCACAATGGCATGGAGGCCGATCTGGACAAAGACGAAGTGTTACAGCCCCAGCAGGGCGAACTCTCAGGAGAAAAACTCCTGACCACCGAATATTTGGGAGTAAGTACAGCAGTCCACCGGGTTGGGATGGTATTGGAGTACGCGGGCAAGACTCCGCAGCCCATAAGCCTTCCCTTGCTCTATTTTCAAAGCAGTGGGATGTGATCCTCTGAGCTTCGAAGCTCCCTGGATCTGCCCTAAGTGCCGATTACCCTTCTCTGTCAATATCCAGCTGGTGATTCCGAATAAAACTTCATTCCCTTTCCGAAAACCATGCCGTTTATTGAATACACGGCACGGTAACGTTGAAGCAAAACTAAGTCTGAGGTTCCCACACCAATTGATAGACTTAAAACAATTGCTTTCCCAGCCAAACCCCCAACCTCTTACGTAATCCATATGAACAAGTCCACTTTGTTACGGGAACCGTCCGCTTCAGATCCACACCTGTTCTGGTGTCCTTGACAAGGCTTCAGGCTCCCACGGTCTGTGGCTGAATTAAAGAAGTTTCGTCTCTCCGTCTATCCACTTGAAAGTAACACCTTCCCCCCGCCCCGCTCCCCCCATCTAAAGGCAAAGTTTCATCCTTGACATGCACACATTCGTAGACCTGGGCTTTCGCAAAGCCCAGCGTGTGGAATGGGGGAAAGAGATGGTTGTTGCCCCAGAGCAGGGGGTCTTCCAACTTGGCCCTTGTATGACTTGTGGACTTCAACTCCCAGAATTGTGGGAGCTGAGGAATTGTGGCTGAGGAATTGTGGGAGTCGAAGTCCACAAGTCATACAAGGGCCAAGTTGGAAGACCCCCTGCCCCAAGTGTTACGTGTTTCATTTGGTGCACAAATGAAACACGTAACAAGTGTCTAGACAGGCCAACTTTCTCCTTTTTCTCACGGCTCTTGGACTTCTCCCTTCCAAATAACTTCTCTCTCTCTCTCTCTCTCTCTCTCTCTCTCTCTCTCTCCCTTTCTTTCAGATCATGACCAACACCCCAAAAGCACGGAAGAAGAGCCTGTCCAGTGTCCGTCACAGTGTGGATGAGCCTCTTCAGAGACCAGTGACCCCCAGCTATCACAGGGCACATTACCCAACGTAAGTCCGGGCAGACCCACCAGAATCTAGAGATGGGATGCTCCCGATTCACGGGAACGTGATTCAGCGAGGAAAAGATAAGTGATGAAATAAAGCAGAGATGACTCAGCACTTATTGTGGTTTTTTTTTTTTTTTTAAGAATGTTCCTTTACAACAGGGGTCTTCAAACTTGGCCCCTTCATGACTTGTGGACTTCAACTCCCAGAATTCCTCAGCCAGACACACTGGCTCAGGAATTCTGGGAGTTGAAGCCCACCAGTCATGAAGGGGGCCATAGTTCCCCCACGCTGGCTGAGGAATTCTGGGAGTTGAAGTCCGCCAGTCATGAAGGGGCCAGGTTTGAAGACCCTTGCATTAGAAAAATGGGTTCCAGAAAGAACATGACGTACAGGTAGTCCTCGATTTAACGACCACAATTGACTTCAGAATTTCTGTGGCCAGGCAAGACAATTTTTTAAAGTGAGTTTTGACCCATTTTACGCCCTGTCTTGCCACCGTCCTTAAGCGAATCACTGCAATTGTTAAGTCAGTCACACGGGGGTTACGTGAATCTGGCTTCCCCCCCTCATTGACTTTCCTTGTCAGAAGGTCGTAAAAGGGGGATCGTGTGACCCCGGGACACTGCGACCGTCGTAAATAGGAGTCAGTGGCCAAGCATCTGAATTTGAATCACATGACCACGGGGAGGCTGCAACGGTCATTAAGTGTGAAAGACGGTCTTAAGTCACTGTTCACAGAAAAAAAAATAACAATAAAGCTATCCAATAATAAAGGATAGCCTTTGTTGTCACCTTTTTTTCTGTGAACAGTTGTAAAGTAGGGGGGATATTAAATTTTGACAGCGCAGCCTCGGGGGGGGGGGCGAGGGGTGTCACATCACTCTGAACACGAGACTTGGGTTGTGGGTCCATTTTTGGCTGTGGGCTGTTTTGCTAGTTTCCCACCTCTGGTGTGAGATCTTTTTCCCTTTGGTTTTGTACCAGAGGGATCCGAACCGAAGCAACCAGTTCAATTGACACCCAGCCAAAATAAGCAAATTAAGAGAGATTGAGATCCAGAAGGAATTTATGGACCGAGAGGCGATGCACCCTACCCTGTTCCGTGAAAGCTCAAGGGCTGAGCAATCGGAGATCTCCAGCGAGAGATAATCCACCTGCTTTTCAACCCTCAAAAACTGCTGCCAGTATTTTATTTTATTTTTTCACTTTTATTGCTGTGTTGTTGCTGTTTTGAAGAAAGCAGGCCTCCTTCCCTGCTCTGTTATTTTCATCTTTAGGGAGCCTCTGTGCTGGGATAGGTTGAAAAGGTAAGCAGGTGTTATGGAGGCTTCGTTTTGTGGCCTCACCTTGTAGCTTTTGTCTTGAGATCCCATTTGCAGGATCCACAGAACTGTGTGGAAGGAGGAGCAGCACTGAAGAGTCGGCTTCTGTACCGGTTCAGATACTGGCCTGGAAACGAGGAGACTGGGAGTTCTAGTCCCGCCTTAGGCATGAAAGCCGGCTGGATGATTTTGGGCCAGTTATCAGGAAAGTGGGAGTTTTAGACTCACTTTCCGCAGGAAAGCCAACTGCCTGACTTTGGGACAATCACCAGGAGAGTGGGAGTTGTAGTATTGCCATAGAGGTGAAAAATAACCATGTGACTTTCGGCCAATCATCAAGAGACCGGGCGTTCTAGTCCTGCCTTAGGCATGAAAAGCAACCATGTGACTTTGGGCCAATCACCAGGAGACTGGGAGTTCTAGTCCTGCCTTAGGCATGAAAGCCAACTGCATAACTCTGGGCCAGTTCCTCTCCCTTCCACCTCACAGGATTGTTGTTTTGGGGAAATTAGGAGCAGGAAGGAGAATTAGGTATGTCTGTAAGCCGGAGTTAGTTTTAGAAATAATGAAGGTGAGAAAAAGATAAATAAAACAATAAATAAATCACCAGGAGTTGGTGAGTTCTTGTCTCGTGGTTGGCATGAAAGCCGGCTGGGGGATTTGGGGCCTATCACTAGGAAACTGGGAATTTCTTCACCCCAGCTAGAGAGGGGGAAAAAAATAATAAAATGGAAGGCACTTTGCATTTGCTGGCTCAGACAAAAAAATATATGCATTGGTGGAAACCATGTCCAATATTTTAAACATGGAAAAAGCAACTTACTTATTCAGGCTTGCTACAGAAAAAAAAAAACCATTGATAAATTTGCTTTAAAAGAACCCACTCGAATGCACAGGCGTCCTTATATATCTGGAAGGCAACCATTTCTATCTTTAAATTAAAACCAGTGGTTTAATGGTATTTAGGTAATACAGGGGAGCAACTGAAAATAGAATCCTAAGTTACCAAGTGCACGCAGAGAGAAAGGATGAGATTCGATTTTTCAATAATCTTACTAGGAAGATATACCCTTAAATGCAGGCTCATAAGGAACGGCTGCTGGAATTGGGTCTATCTAGTTTAATGAAGAGAAGGACGAGGGGGGACAGGATAGCAGCCTTCCAGTATTTCAGGGGCTGCCCCAAAGAAGAGGGAGTCAAGCTATTCTCCAAAGCGCCTGAAGGCAGGACAAGAAGCAACGGAGGGAAACTCACCAAGGAGAGAAGCAACCTGGAACTAAGGAGAAACTTCCTGACAGAACAATTAACCAGTGGAACCACCTGCCTCCAGAAGCGGTGAATGCTCCAACACTGGAAGTTTTTAAGAAGAGACTGGACAGCCATTTGTCCAAAATGGTATAGGGTTTCCTGCCTGAGCAGGGGGTTGGATTAGATGACCTCCAAAGTCCCTTCCAACTTTACTATTATGATTGTTATGATTATTATCTAGTTTAATGAAGGACAAGGGAGGACATGATAGCAGTGTTCCAATATATCAGGGGCTGCCCCAAAGAAGAGGGAGTCAAGCTATTTTCCAAAACCCCTGAACGCAGGACAAGAAGCAAGGGATGGAAACTAACCAAGGAGAGAAGCAACCTAGAACTAAGGAGAAACTTCCTGACAGTGAGAACAATTAACCAGTGGAACAACCTGCCTCCAGAAGTGGTGAATGCTCCAACACTGGAGGTTTTTAAGAAGAGACTGGACAGCCATTTGTCCGAAATGGTACAGGGTTTCCTGCCTGAGCAGGGGGTTGGACTAGATGACCTCCAAGGTCCCTTCCAACTTTATCATCATCATCATCATCATCATCATCATTATTATTATTATTATTATTATTATTATTATTATTATTATTATATTTTAATGTTCTCGGTTTACCCAAAAGATGCAATTTTCTTTTTTTTTTTTTGGAGAGCTGAAGTCCAATTCATAAACCGAAAGAACATTTGGAACACGGCTGGCTTTCCTGACTGAGCGGCATTTTCCAAGCAAAGGGAAATTGCAATTTCCTTTTCAGCTGGGCTTGAAAAAAATCCCTCGCCCTGAGCTAGGGACGGTCTCGCTTTTTAAATTGCATGCATTGCTTTATTTCTTGGTTCCCATTTCCAGAGTGTCAGCTGGGAACCAGAAAGATATGTTTGCAGAGGCTCATTTCATATCTTCAGGGACCCCTGCTCTAGAGAAGCCTTGGGACCTCTGTAGAATTTGCATTGTGGGTGTGTAAGGATTGGTTAATACAGCTTAATATCCACAGCTTAATATTTACGCCAGCTTAATAGCTAAGCTAATCAAGATCAGCTGAAGTATTAATACCACTTTACCAGGCCTTGGTAAGGCCACACTTGGAATACAGCATCCAGTTTTGGTCACCACGATATAAAAAAGATGTTGAGACTCTACAAAGAGTGCAGAGAAGAGCAACAAAGATGATTAGAGGTCTGGAGGCTAAAACATATAAGGAACGGCTGCTGGAATTGGGGATGTCTGGTTTAACGAAGAGAAGGACGAGGGGGGACATGATAGCAGTGTTCCAGTATCTGAGGGGCTGCCCCAGAGAAGAGGAAGTCAAGCTATTCTCCAAAGCGCCTGAAGGCAGGACAAGAAGCAACAGATGGAAACCCATCAAGGAGAGAAGCAACCTAGAACTAAGGAGAAACTTCCTGACAGGTAGAACAATTAACCAGTGGAACAACCTGCCTCCAGAAGCGGTGAATGCTGCAACACTGGAAGTTTTTAAGAAACTGGACAGCCATTTGTCTGAGATGGTATAGGGTTTCTTGCCTGAGCAGGGGGTTGGACTAGATGACCTCCAAGGTCCCTTCCAACTTTATTATTATTAAGCCAGCTTAATATCTACGCCAGCGTTCCTCAACATGACCAGCTTTAAGATGAGTGGACTTCTCGCGCAAGTTTATTTATTTATTTTATTTATTTATGAGACTTATATACCGCTTTAAGTGCAAGCACTCTCTAAGCGTTGTACACCAGTAAGCAATGTATATATATATTTACATTGCCCCCAACAATCTGGGTCCTCATTTTACCTACCCCCAGAAGGATGGAAGGCTGAGTCAACCTTGAGCCGGTGAGATTTGAACCGCTGACCTGCTGAACACCGTCAGCTAAAGTGGCCTGCAGTACTGCACTCTAACTGCTGCGCCACCTCGGCTCATTTAAGTTAGGCCCCAAGCACACCAGCCAGCCACTCACGCTGCCCATTTGGGAACAGGCCATGATGGAGCCATAGTCAGCTGCAGCCCACAGGTTGAGGACCCCTGTCCTAGTGGACCATCACTTAAGGGCAGTGCTTCTCAACCTTGACAATTTTAAGGCATGTGGACTTCAATCCCAGAATTCCACAGCCAGCAACGCTGGCTGTGGAATTCTGGGAGTTGAAGTCCACATGCCTTAAAATTGTCAAGGTTGAGAAACACTGCTTAAGGGTGAGCCAGCAGTGTGCCAAAAAAAAAAAAAAAAAAAAAGCCAATGCAGTCCTAGGCCTGAATAGGACAACTTGCTACGGGACAATTCCATAATTCCATTTAATTCTTTAAAAGAATTTTTAAAACATTTGTTTTAAATGCTGTCGTTCGCCTGTCATTTTCTCCCTCGCCTTTCATCCTGGCATTCTTTCTGGAATGATTCTGTTCCCCTGTTTCTTCAACGCAAGGCAGTCCTCGGCGTACGGCCAGGGCTGAGCCCAAAATTGAGGTTTGCAAAGTGCAAAATGTGTTCAGTGAGTTTTGCCCCGTTTTACAACTTTCCTTGCCACCATCGTTAAGCAAATCGCCGCAGTTGTTAAATTGGTCGCCTGGTTGTTAAGTGAATCTGGATTCCCCCCCCCCCCATTGGCCTTGCTTGCCAGAAGGTCGCAAAAGGGAGAGATCACGTGACCCGGGGATACGGCAGCCGTCATAAATGTGAGTCGGTTGTCAAGCATCCGAATGTGACACCTGGAGGCACGTCAATGGTGGTCAGTGTGAAAAATGGTCGTAAGTCACTTTTTTCAATGCTCTTGTAATTTTGAACGGTCACTAAGCAAACTATCGTAAGTCGTAAGTCGAGGACTACCTGTATTAATGTAACCGTTGGCCGCAGCGAGTTGGATGTTGCATCAACAGAGGGATAGCATCAAGATCACTAGAAGTGGTTGTACTCTGGTCATAAAATATATGAAGAACGGTTGCTGGAATTGGGTATGTCCTGTTTAATGAAGAGAAGGACGAGGAGGGACATTATAACAACGTTCTAATATCTCAGGGGCTGCCCCAAAGAAGAGGGAGTCAAAGCTCTTCTCCAAAGCGCCTGAAGGCAGGAGAAGAAGCAACGGGTGGAAACTAACCAAGGAGAGAAGCAACCTGGAACTAAGGAGAAACTTCCTGACAGTGAGAACAATTAACCAGTGGAACAACCTGCCTCCAGAAACGGTGAATGCTCCATCACTGGAGTTTTTAACAAAGCGATTGGACAGCCATTTGTCTGAAATGTTACAGGATCTCCTGCCTGAGCAGGGGGTTGGACTAGAAGACCTTCAAGGTCCCTTCCAGCTCTATTATTCTGCTATTCCTCCTGGAGGGCCTTTGGAGCAGGCACCTCATTCGAATCCTGCTCAAAGAGAAGCGCTGAGGGCCTTTTCTCTACTTGTCAGTTCTTTGAAGAGTTGTTAACACCCACCCACACACCCGTCCTAGGTCATCCCAGGATTACAAACTAAACACTTGCTTCATTGCGCTTGTGTTGACAAAATGGAGCTCAGGCAGCTTCGCCTTAGCCTTATGCTAAGCAAAATGTGGTTAATCTAATCTGTAGTTGCTTTGATTTGGATATGGCGTGGTGGTGCACACCCAGTTCCTTTTTATTTTTGCATTGTTCGTGGAATTATGCGCACCCGGAAAATGAATTTGTTCAGGAGCAATGTTAAGCCTGTTTTGATGAAACCGAATGTAGAAAGTCCTTGATCTCCTATGGGAGACATGTCAAACACAAGGCCTGGGGGCCGGATGCGGCCCGCGAAGTAATAATAATAATAATAATAATAATAATAATAATAATAATAATAGTAGTAGTAGTAGTAGTAGTAGTAGTAGTAGTAGTAGTAGTAATGGTAAAGTTGGAAGGGACCTTGGAGGTCATCTAGTCCAACCCCCTGCTCAGGCAGGAAACTCTACACCAGTGGTTCTCAACCTGTGGGTCGGGACCCCATTTGGGGTCGAACGACCATTTCACGGGGGTCTCCAAACAAGGCTGTCCGCCATTTTTTTCCCTTTTTCTTTGGCCACGCCCCTGGCACCCGGTGATGTATAAGTGGTTGGGGGTCACCACAACATGGGGAACTGTATTATGGGGTCGCGGCATTAGAAAGGTTGAGAACCACTGCCCTACACCATTTTGGACAAATGGCTGGCCAGTCTCTTCTTAAAAACTTCCAGTGTTGGAGCATTCCCTGCTTCTGGAGGCAGGTTGGCCCATGAAGCTATCCTGGAAACAGTGAGGGAACGGCCCCCGCTGCCTTGGCCCTGGCCCAGGCCGGTCAGGAGCCAATGTACAATTTTGTGGTGGCCATCTTGGCACTTGCCCCGGTGGACCATGCCTTGGCGCTTGCCCTGGTCCCCCTCCACCTTCTGCCAGAGACCCTCAGATCTGTCCCACTCCTGCCCAGGCCCCCCATAGGCACCCTTGACAAGAAATGATGTAGAACTGGCCATGCCCACCCAGTAGGCCACACCCACTCCATCCACGCCCACCCAGTAGGCTGCACCCACTCTGGCCACACTCACCTGCCCCCCCCCGAGCAACCGCAATCCTGATGCGGCCCTCAGTGAAATTGAGTTTGACACCCCTGTCCTATGGCAAGAAGGCTAAAGAGAAAGGTCTTAAGAATAATTTTCTATAAGATGGGAAATATGAAAATACTAAGCGGCCTAGGCCTAGGGCAGGGGTTGGCAACCATGGCTTTTTTATGACTCGTGGACTTCAACTCCCAGAATTCCTGAGCCAGCATGGGGGAACTGTGGCCGCTTCATGACTTGTGGACTTCAACTCCCAGAATTCCTCAGCCAGCATGGGGGAACTATGGCCCCTTCATGACTTGTGGACTTCAGCTCCCAGAATTCCTGAGCCAGCATGGGGAACTATGGCCCCTTCATGACTTGCAGACTTCAACTCCCAGAATTCCTCAGCCAGCCTGGCTCAGCTTGGAATCCTCTCCCTTTCCCCTCAGCATGGCTGGCTCAGGAATTCTGGGGGTTGAAGTCCACCAGTCATAAAAGGGCCAAGTTTGAAGACCCCTGAGTTATACTAATATCGAAGAAATAGTGGAATAGAATCATGAAAGAAAGAAAGCCAAAAATGAAATGTGAAGGGCCCAAAAATAATTTTTTTATTTTTTTTAAATAATTGAATTGGCGAGTTGTCGCTTGGCAAGTTGGCTGTGGCAAGTTTCCTATTCCAATTGTATTGTGGTGAAACTGAATGAAATGTTTAAGTGTTTAGATGGATAAAGATGAGAAATCTCAGACAGCACCCCATAGATTTCCCCAAACTCAATAGGGAATGGCCTAGGTCAGAGGTAGGCAACCTTGGCTCTTTTATGACTCGTGGACTTCAGCTCCCAGAATTCCTGAGCCAGCATGGGGGAATTATGGCCCTTTCATGACTTGCAGACTTCAACTCCCAGAATTTCTCAGCCAGCGTGGGGGAACTATGGTCCCTTTATGACTTGCGGACTTCAACTCCCAGAATTCCTGAGCCAGCATGGCTCAGCTTGGAAACCTCTCCCTTTCCCCTCAGCACGACTGGCTCAGGAATTCTGGGAGTTGAAGTCCACCAGTCATAAAAGAGCCAAGGTTGCCTACCCCTGGTATAAGGGAAGCTTTTAGTTACCCAAGTGTAATATGAGAAAAATGATAATTGATAAAGCTATTTTGAATATTGATGGGAAATTAAAATTGAAAAAAAAGAGAGAAAAAAAAGGATACGGATTAAATGCCAATACATTTGAGATATGTCTTGGCTAGAGAAGATGCTATAAACTGATATTATTGACACTATTTATAACATTAGAACATGTGATGAATATGTTTATATTTAATTATATAGGTATTAATAGCAATAAGAATTATACTTGCATAGTGGGGGGAAATGCCTGAGCAGGGGGTTGGACTAGATGACTCCCAAGATCCCTTCCATCATCATCATCATCATCATTATTATTATTATTACTATTGGAAGAGGAGAGGATCAGGGAAATACTGGATGGTGTAGTATTGGATATTTTGAGTGAAAGTTAATATATACCACAGAATAATAAAGGAACCCAGGTGCCGAGTTGTTTATTAAGTACTTACAATTGTAAAACTTGAAATTAATAGAATATTTACAAAAAAGAGAGAATGGTCTAAGAGCCAAGTCAACTCTCCTGCAGCTGTGAGCCAGCAGGCAGAAATCAGCCAGGTTGTTTCCAGATCCGTCCGACATCATTTATTTGTTGGTTGGTTGGTTGGTTCTATGTTTGTTTGCTTTCTTATCCCATCTTTACTATTTGTATAAGTAACCCAAGGTGGCAAATATCCATAATGCTCCTTCCTCTGCCTATTTTCCTCACAATAACAAGCCCCCTGTGAGGTGGGCTTGGGCTGAGAGAGAGGGATTGGCCCAAAGACACTCACTTGGTTTTCATGCCTAAGGCAGGACTAGAACTCACCGTCTCCTGGCGATTGACCCAAAGACACTCAACCATCCTTCGTGCCTGAGGCGGGACTAAGACTCATCATCTCTGGGTGATTGGCTCAAAGTCAGCCAACCATCCATTGTGCCTGAGGCAGGCCTAGAACTCACCGTTTCCTGGTGATTGGCCCAAAATCACCCAGCGGGTTCCTAAAGTGGAACTAGAACTCATTGTCTCCCAGCTGGCTTCCATGCCTAAGGTGGGACTAGAACTCACCTTCTCCTACTGATTGGTCCAAGGTCACCCAGCCAGCTTTCATGCTCACCTAGTTTCCAGACTTAAAATAGAACTAGAACTCACCGTCTCCTGGTGATTGGCCCAAAGTCACCCAGCTGGCTTCCATGCCTAAGGTAGAACTAGAATTTATTGTCTCCTGGTGATTGGCCCAAAGTCACCCAGCTGGCTTCCATGCCTAAGGTAGAACTAGAATTCATTGTCTCCTGGTGATTGCCCCAAAGTCACGCAGCTGGCTTTCATGCTCACCTAGTTTTTAGACCTAAGGCAGGACTAGAACTCCCAGTCTCCTGGTGATTGGCCCAAAGTCACCCAGCTGGGTTCCATACCTAAGGCGGAACTAGAATTCATTGTCTCTTGCTGATTGGCCCAAGGTCACCCAGCCGGCTTTCATGCTCAGCTAGTTTCCAGACTTAAGGCGGAACCAGAATTCATTGTCTCCTGGTGATTGGCCCAAAGTCACCCAGCTGGCTTCCATGCCTAAGGTGGAACTAGAACTCACCATTTCCTGCTGATTGGCCCAAGGTCACCTAGCTAGCTTTGATGCTCACCTAGTTTCTAGACCTAAGGCAGAACTAGAACTCACCGTCTTCTGGTGATTGGCCCACAGGCACCCAGCCAGCTTCCATGCCTAAGGCGGGACTAGAACTCACCATCTGCTGTTGATTGGTCCAAAGGCACCCACCCAGCTTCTGTGCCTAAGGCGGGACTAGAACTCACCGTCTGCTGTTAATTGGCCCATAGGCACCCAGCCGGCTTCCATGCCTAAAGCGGGACTAGAACTCACCATCTCCTGGTCTCTAGGCAGCCCCTGAACCCCTGCTCCAAACTGGCTCTCCTCTGTTCCCATCATCCTCCGCCATCACGCTCAGGGAGATTCGTATAACGTTTGGTTCCACTTCTGGAAGGAAAGGCAAAACGGCAGAGAACAAGACCGTCGCGATCCTGGCACTAATCCATTAATTCAAAATTGTCCTCTTCTCAATTAGAGGAAATTGGAAAGATAATAATCCACCTAGTGCAGTGTTTCTCAACCTTGACAATTTTAAGGCATGTGGACTTCAACTCCCAGAATTCCACAGCCAGCAACGCTGGCTGTGGAATTCTGGGAGTTGAAGTCCACATGCCTTAAAATTGTCAAGGTTGAGAAACACTGACCTAGTGATAACAGTTTAATTACTCTGGCATTTACGGCTCTGCTTTCTTCTTTGCTCCAGGTTGGAAGATGAAGCCGCTTCCTGCAGCGGCAGAGAGACTGGTGCTCCGCGGTGCTCAAATTCCCGTCCTCCGACACGCAGCGGGAAGAGGCCCAGCCTTTCGTGTAAGTCTTGAGTTCGAGCAGCTCCAAGATTACATCCCCAAAGATGTCCTGCTCCTCCGGGGAAGCTTGGCTTTGAAGGATCTATCTAACCCAGTGGTTCTCAACCTTTTTAATGCCGCGACCCCCCCCCAACCGGTCGTAAGTCGAGGACTACTCAACCGGTCGTAAGTCGAGGACTACTCAACTGGTGAAGCACCGTTTGCAGAATGGGACTTTTGGCGGGCTCAGCAGGGCAGAGACAGCCTGGACAATTCCTATTGGCTTTTGAAAGCCAATAGAATTAGACTCTATTCAAGAGAGTTATTCTATTGGCTTTCAAAAGCCAATAGAATAAAAGGGAGTAGCACAGCTAAGGAAAAGGGGGGGAAAATGGCGGACTGCGTTGTTTGGCGACCCCCGTGAAATGGTCGTTCGACCCCAAATGGGGTCCCGACCCACAGGTTGAGAACCACTGATCTAACCCAAATTTTAAAATGGGCTCCGATGGCAATCTTTTTACGGCACAGGCGGTCCTCGTCTTATGAGCACAGTTGAGCCCCAAATTTCCGTCGCCAAGCAAGACAGTTGTTAAATGAGCTTTGCCCCATTTTACGACCTTGCTTTCCGCAGTTGTTAAGTTGTTCAGTTATAACATGGTTGTTAAGTGACTCTGGCTTGTCAAAGGTCGCCCAAGGGGATCACGTGACCTGGGGACACGGTGATCGTCATAAATACGAGACAGTTGCCGAGAGTCCAGATTTTGATCCCCTGACGCTGTGGGGATGCTGCAACCAGCCATAACTGGGAAACGGCCGTAAGTTGCTTTTTTCCGGTGCCGTTGTAACTTTGAATTGTCACTAAAGGAATGGTTGTAAGGCAAGGACTATGTGTAGTCTGTCCAGTGGTTTCTAGCCGGTTGCTTCTGTGTCGCTCTAGAACAGTGGTTCTCAACCTTTTTAATGCCGCGATCCCCCCCCCAACCGGTCGTAAGTCGAGGACTACTCAACCGGTCGTAAGTCGAGGACTACTCAACTGGTGCAGCACCGTTTGCAGAATGGGACTTTTGGCGGGCTCAGCAGGGCAGAGACAGCCTGGACAATTCCTATTGGCTTTGGAAAGCCAATAGAATAAAAGGGAGCAGCACAGATAAGGAAAAGGGGGAAAAAATGGCGGACTGCGTTGTTTGGCGACCCCCATGAAATGGTCGTTCGACCCCAAATGGGGTCCTGACCCACAGGTGGAGAACCACTGCTCTAGAAGCAGGAATGGTAAATTCTGGGTAAAAGTAGTCAATTCGAATTCAGTGTTGGGGGGGGAAACCCTACAACCTTGCAGGAAAAACGGCGGACAGAGAGGGAATAAGCTCCCTTTTATTCAGCGTGTCGTACCGAGGCTAAACAGTTGCACATTGAGAATGCTTTAACTGAGTTAAAGTGGGGGTGGACCGGATGACCTCCCTGGCCTTATCCTACTGTAGATCTCATGATTCTACGCTGGAAAGAATCAGGAGACTGCCTTCGGTTTCCCGCCCTGCCTCGTCGAACTGCCGATGTAAATTTATTTAATTACTTATTTTTTATTTTATTATTTTGTTGTTTTTTTTAATTTAAATATTACGTTTTTATTTATTTTAATTTATTTTTATTTTATCTTATTTTATTTTATATAATAATAATGATGATGATGATGAAGAAGAAGAAGTTGGAAGTGACCTTGGAGGTCATCTACATGGGGCTACCCTTGAAAAGTATTCGGAGACTACAGTTGGTCCAGAATGCAGCCGCGCGAGTGATAGTGGGTGCTCCTCGATACACCCACGTTACACCTATCCTCCGCGAGCTGCACTGGTTGCCTATCGGTCTCCGGGTCCAATTCAAGCTGTTGGTTATTACCTTTAAAGCCCTATATGGCTCAGGGCCAGGCTATTTGCGAGACCGCCTACTACCTCATAGTTCCCTTCCTCCGGTTAGATCCCACAGGCTGGGCCTCCTTTAGGTCCCGTCGGCCAAGCAGTGCCATTTGGCGGGGCCGCGGAGGAGGGCCTTCTCTGTGATGGCACCCACGTCTTGGAACCAGCTCCCCCCGGAGATTAGGACCGCTCCCACCCTGTTGGTTTTCCGTAAGCTGCTTAAGACCTGGCTTTTCCGGCAGGCCTGGGGTTTATAAAACCTGACCCCTGGATGACTGTTCTTGTACTGTTTGTTTTGTTATGTTTTATGGTGTTTTTATTGTTAGCCATCCAGAGTCCTCCGAGAGTGGGGCGGCTTATACATTTTAAAAATAAAAATAAATAAATAAATAAAATCTAGTCCAACCCCCTGCTCAGGCAGGAAACCCTATCCCATTTCAGACAAATGGCTGTCCAGTCTCTTCTTAAAAACTTCCAGTGTTGGAGCATTCATCGCTTCTAGAGGCAGGTTGTTCCACTGGTTAATTGTTCTCACTATCAGGAAGTTTCTCCTTAGTTCTAGATTGCTTCTCTCCTTGCTCAGTTTCCATCTGTTGCTTCTTGTTCTGCCTTCAGGGGCTTTGGAAAATAGCTTGACTCCCTCTTCTTTGGGGCAGCCCCTGAGATATTCAAAGTTGCTATCATGTCCCCCCCCCCCTCGTCCTTCTGTTTATTTTATTTTATTGTTTTGTTTTATTTTATTTTTAATTTAATTTAATTTAATTATTTTATTTTATTATTTTATTTTATTATTTTATTTTATTTTATTATTTTCTAAATGTACACAAGAGTCTATGTCAGAAAAACGGACTCTGGGCAGGTTCCAAGCAGAATAAACAAAACCCACTCAACGATAGAAAAACATTACACTTCGGTAAGAACAGAAATAAAAACAGAAAGGAATAAAAACGTAAAACAATCCTAAGGTTAGCAAGAAGATAGCCTTTTTTCTTTCTTTTAAATGGGCATCCGCCCAAAGTCACTGACTGAAATGGGCGGCTATAGAAATTGAATGAATGAATGAATGAATGAATGAATGAATGAACCTAAGTCAGCCATTTTCCCGGCTTGCCATAGATCTCGGGGCTGATGAAAGAAACATTTGCAAAGTTTTCTGCAAGGCTAACAAAAACCAGATTCTCACCTCAGAGGAGGGGATGTTCCAGACGGTTATAGCAGATTTAGTACAGGCAGTCCTCCACTTACGACCGCGTTAGAGCTTCTGTGGCTCTAAAAACTTCACAGCTTCTGGAGGTGATGTTTGGCACCTGGTTCGTACTTACGACCGTTGCTGTGGCTCAAGGCCACGTGATCACCCTTCCGCGGCTTTCTGACAAGCAAAGCCAATGGGGACGCCATTTTCATGTAACAACTGGGTTACTACCTTATCAACTGCAGTCTGCAGCGATTTACTTAACCGCTGTGGCAAAGAAAAAAGGTCATAAAATGAGGCAAAACTCACTTAACAAATGTCTCGCTTAAGAACAGAAATTTTGGGCTCCGTTGCGGTCGTATGTCGAGGACCGCCTGTGTAGTTTAAGCAAGAGTCTAGAACTGCACTAGATATTAATGGCATCACAGCGAAGGAAAAATGGCTGCGTCCTCATAGACCAGTGGTTCTCAACCTGTGGGTTGGGACCCCATTTGGGGTCGAACGACCATTTCACGGGGGTCGCCAAACAATGCAGTCCGCCATTTTTTCCCCCTTTCCTTAGCTGTGCTACTCCCTTTTATTCTATTGGCTTTTGAAAGCCAATAGAATAGACTCTCTTGAATAGAGTCTAATTCTATTGGCTTTCAAAAGCCAATAGGAATTGTCCAGCTGTCTCTGCCCTGCTGAGCCTGCCAAAAGTCCCATTCTGCAAACGGTGCTGCACCAGTTGAGTAGTCCTCGACTTACGACCGGTTGAGTAGTCCTCGACTTACGACCGGTTGGGGGTCGCGGCATTAAAAAGGTTGACAACCACCGTCATAGATGGTGGCTCCTACTTTTCGTAACGTAGTCCTCGACTTACAACTCTTTATTTGGCAGCTGTTCGAAGTTACAGCAGCCCTGAGAAAAGTGACGTAGAGCCCATCCTCGTACTTACGACCATTGCAGCTGCATCCATGTTCACACGATCAGAATTGGGGCGTTTGGCAACTAGCATGTATTTACGACGGTTGCCATGCAACCTTCTCAATTGGCTTCCGACAAGCCAAGTCAACGGAGGATGCCTGATTTGCTTAACAGCCACTGATTCATTTAACGACCGCAGCGATTCACTCATCCAACGTGGCCAAAAGCCCGTAAAATCAGGGCCGACTTTCTTAACGACTGCAAGTGAATCGTTAATCAAATGTGGCCAAAATCAGGCGTGTGACTCCCTTTAACGCCTGCCTCCCTTAGCGACGGAAATCCTGGTCCCCGTTCTAGTCGTAAACCGAGGACTCCCTGTAAGGCGTACGTTTATCGGAGTTAACAACGGTTAAGATTTCAACCATGTTTGTGGTGCTCGACTTCGGAGAATTTGTATGTTTTAGAATTAAACTTCAAGGATGGGCGTGAGTAACTCAATAAGAAAAATACACAACATATTTTAAAATGTCCATTTCCCCCCCCCCCCAAAAAAAAATGACAGTTGAAAGCGAAGCTTCCGGAAGATCTTTGAGGCATCTTGGAGCTGACCCGGATGTCCAGTCGGTTGCTGAAGTTCTGATTCTCCACTCCCCCGGTTCTTCCCAAGACAGTGGAAACACGTTGCCAAACAGGTCCGTAAGTAGCGGGTGGTTTCCCCACACCGGGCTCTTAAGACTTGTGGACTTCAACTCCCAGAATTCCTCAGCCAGCCTTTGTGGGCTTCAGCTCCCAGAATTCCAGTATTTGAGGGCCTGCCACAAAGAAATGGGGAGGGGGGGTGTGTCAAATTATTCTCCAAAGGACCAGAGGGCAGGACAAGAAACAATGGTTGGAAACTGACCAAAGAGAGAAGCAACCTGGAATTAAGGAGAAAGTTCCTGACAGTGAGGACAATCAACCAGTGGAACAGCTTGCCACCAGAAATCGTGGGCGCTCCATCCCTGGATGTATTTAAGAAGAGACTAGACAATCACTTGTCTGAGATGGCATAGGTTTTCCTGCTTGAGTAGGGGGCTGGACTAGAAGACCTCCAAGGTCCCTTCCAGCTCTATTCTATTCTGTTCTGTTTTATTTTATTCTATTTTCTGTTCTATTCTATTTTCTGTTCTATTCTATTTTCTATTCTATTTTCTATTCTGTTCTATTCTATTCTATTCTTTCTATTCTATTTTCTATTTTCTATTCTATTCTATTCTATTTTCTATTCTAATTTCTATTCTATTCTATTTTCTATTTTCTATTCTATTCTATTTTCTATTCTACTCTATTCTATTTTCTATTCTATTCTATTCTATTTTGTATTCTACTCTACTCTACTCTACTCTACTCTACTCTATTCTCAATTCCTCAGCCAGCTATGCTGAGTGGGCTGGATGGGGGAGACAGGTGGGCAGAGAGAGTGTCCTTGTGGTCAGTCGTAAGGGTGGACAACTGCAGGAACACTGCAGAGGTCGCAACTTTGAAACCAGATTGTAAGTATTCTGTTAACTAGAGATAGTCTCGGACTTACAGTTCGTTTAGTTACCATTCCAAGTTACAACAGCTCTGAAAAAAGGGACTTAGGACCATTTTTCACACATACAACCGTCGCAGCCTCCCCGTGGTCACATGATCAAAATTCAGACGCTCAGCAACTGATTCATACTTATGACGGTTGATCACGGGTCACGTGATCCCCTTTGGCGACCTTCTGACAAACAAAACCAGCCAGGAAGCCAGACTCGCTTAACAGCCCCGTTACGGACTTACCCAACTGCAGCGATTCGTTTAACGACTGCGCCAAGAAAGATTGCAAAATGGGGCAAAACTCACTTGACAAATATCTCAGCCACAGAAATTTGGGGCTCCCTGACGGTCGTCAGTGGAGGACTGCCTGTAGCTTTCAGGAGGGACTGTCATAACTTCACACGATTGCTAAGTGGCCGGTCATAAGTCAAGGACTATCTGAAATACCATAGATGAGTATTCACGGACGTTTATGTTTGCTCCACAAAGGCATGTCTGAAGTGTTTCAGAATGGAACAGAATAACGACTTGGAGGGTCCTTGGAGGTTTTCTAGTCTAACCCCCTTCTTAGGCAGGAAACCCTATGCAGGTGTAGGCCACCTTGGCTCTTTTATGACTCGTGGACTTCAACTCCCAGAATTCCCCAGCCAGCATGGGGGAACTATGGCCCCTTCATGACTTGTGGACTTCAACTCCCAGAATTCCTGAGCCAGCATGGGGGAATTATGGTCCCTTCATGAATGGTGGACTTCAACTCCCAGAATTCCTGAGCCAGCCTGGCTCAGCTTGGAAACCTCTCCCTTTCCCCTCAGCATGGCTGGCTCAGGAATTCTGGGAGTTGAAGTCCACAAGTCATAAAAGAGCCGAGGTTGCCTATCCCTGGCCTATAGCATTTCAAATAAATGGTTGTCCAGTCTCTTCTTTAAATGCTCCAGTAGTGAAGCACCCACAACCTCTGGTGGCAAGCTGTTCCACAGGTTAATTGTCCTCATTGTTAAGAAGTTTCTCCTTAGTTCCAGGTTGCTTCTCTCCTTGATGAGTTTCCATCCGTTGCTTCTTGTCCTGCCTTCAGGGGCTTTGGAGAATAGCTAGACTGCCTCTTCTTTGGGGCAGCCCCTGAGATACTGGAACACTGCTATCCTGTCCCCCCTCGTCCGTTAAACTAGACATACCCAATTCCATCAACCGTTCCTTATATGTTTTAGCCTCCCCTGATCCTCTTTGTTGCTCTTCTCTGTACTCAACATCTCAACATCTTTTTTACATCGTGGTGACCAAAACCGGATGCAGTATTCCAAGTGTGGCCTTACCAAGGCCTTGTAAAGTGGTATTAACACTTCACATCATTTTGATTCTGTCCCTCTGTTGATGCAGCCCAGCATTGTGTTGGCTTTTTCGGCCGCTGCAGCACACGGCTGGCTCACACCTAAGTGATTATCCGCTAGAACTCCGAGATCCCTCTCACAGTTACTACTATTGAGCAGGGTACCCCCTATACTATACCTGTACATTTGGTTTTTCTTGCCTAAAATTTCTCCTTAGTTCCAGGTTGCTTCTCTCCTTGATGAGTTTCCATCCGTTGCTTCTTGTCCTGCCTTCAGGCGCTTTGGAGGATAGCTTGACTCCCTCTTCTTTGGGGCAGCCCCTGAGATATTGGAATACTGCTATCCTGTCCCCCCTCGTCCTTCTTTTCGTTAAACTAGACATACCCAATTCCAGCAGCCGTTCCTTGTATGTTTTAGCCTCCAGTCCCCTTTGTTGCTCTTCTCTGCCTCTTTCCCTAGTCTAATCATTCTGCAAAGGAAAGAATGAATTCAGATCCCTCCGAGCAAAAGGGCGGACAGTTCAATAAATAGGATTTTTTTTTCCCCACTGATGTTTCCTCTTGGGTAACGGAAAGAGGAACTGTCATTTCAACGGCTAACCTTCATGAATCAGCACAACCAGAAGGGCCTGTTTACAAAACCCTCACTCTCAAAACGAAGATTAAAAGGGCAGGAGGTGGAACGGGGCGCTGCGTGCCAAGTGTAGGTTTTAATTATTATTATTTTTCCGCATCAGTGAAGTCCTTACGTTAAGATGGTAATTCCCATCTGCCACCTTCCTGTTTCCTTTTCGGGCTGGAAGGGAAAATCCACTGCTCACTCAGGCTGCAAGCCACAGGTGTGTGTTTTGCGTTTTGTGCTTCGGGTGGCCTCACTCTGAAAGAGACAGAAACCCCTGTACAAAAGTCCTCGGCTTACGGCCATTTGGTTCAGCGGCCGTGCAAAGTCGCAACGGGGCTGAAGAAAAATGACGTACGGCCGGGTCTCCCGCTGATGACCCCACGGTGTGTGTTTGTGACGCTGGTGATTCCCCATTTGCCATCTTCCCAGCTGGCCTCCAACGTAGGCCGGATTCGCTTAGTGACTGCACGACCCACTTATCGCTTGCAGTGATTCGCTTAACGTCCGTGGCCAACATTGGATTCACTTAACAGCCGCCTGGCTTAATGATGAAAATGCTAGTCCCAGTTGTGGCCGTTAAGTTGAGGACCACCGGTAGTGTCCCACGCATCGTATCACACCATGCCGTTTGTGTGCTGGTATGTCTGGGCTATGTGCACCCTAAATATTTAACCAAGTTTGTGAAAGGCACTGTGGTTTCATTTGCGCAATAGGAAGAATTGGCTTCGGATTAATCTTGCTTAGCTTACGATATCGAAGAAGTAAACCTAACCAGTTTGTTTGATGGAAACTGACCAAGGAGAGAAGCAACCTAGAACTAAGGAGAAAGTTCCTGACAGTTAGAACAATTAACCAGTGGAACCACCTGCCTCCAGAAGCAGTAAATGCTCCAAGGCTGGAGGTTTTTAAGACGAGACTGGACAGCCATTGGTCTGAAATGGTATATAGGGTTTCCTGCCTGAGCAGGGGGTTGGACTAGATGACCTCCAAGGTCCCTTCCAACTTTATTATTATTAAAGTTGAAAATTATGTTAACCTCGAAAACAGTGGATTCTGCAACCGGATGTTCCCAACTGCTGCTTCAACCTGAAATCTAGTGTGTTTGCTGTGAAGTGTCAAAACCTCCCTTTCTGATTTTCTTCTCCAGGTTTTTGAACGATTTTTTATTAATCCATTTCCAAACAGACAGACACGCAGTCCAAATGAACGATTCATTGCATGCAAAAACCAAACAAGGAAGAATACAGGTAGCCCTCAACTTACAGCGGTTCGTTTAGTGGCTGTTCAGAGTTGCAGCGGCACCTGAAAAAGGGACTTATGGCCGTTTTTCACACTTAACGACCGTTGCGGCGTCGCGTGATCAAAATTCACAAACTCGGCAATTGACTCGTACTTACGACGGTCTCAGCGTCCCGGGGCGGGGTCACGTGATCCCCTCTTGCGAGCTTCTGACCAGCGAAGTCAACGGGGGAAGCCGGATTCGCTTAACGACCGTGTGACTTATTTAACAGCTGCAGCGATTCACTTAACGGACTGTGGCAAGGAAACTCGTAAAACGGGGCAAAGCTCACTTAACAGATGACTCACTTAACGACATAAATGTTGGGCTCGGCTGCGGTCGTACGTTGAGGGCTACCTGTGATGTTCTCGCTAGCTGAATTCACCCAATGTATCTTTTTCGATATTTTGGCTTTTGGACTTTCCAGTCTGTTCATTTATTTGGCCTAAAACGACCTCTGCTTTGGGCTTTGTGGCAGAGAAGGAAAGATGGTCCAGAAGGGTGTACAGGTGGTCCTCGACTTACGGCTACAATTGAGCCCCAAATTTCTGTTGCTAAGCAAGATAGTTGTGCATTTTGCCCCGTTTTACGACCTTACCTGCCACGGTTGTTAAGTGACTCACTGCAGCTGTTAAGTTAGTAACACGGTTGTTACTCTTAATAATAGTAATAAAGTTGGAAGGGACCTTGGAGGTCATCTAGTCCAACCCGCTGCTCAGGCAGGAAACCCTATACCATTTCGGACAAATGGCTGTCCAGTCTCTTTTTAAAAACTTCCAGTGTTGGAGTATTTGCCGCTTCTGGAGGCAGGTGGTTCCACTGGTTAATTGTTCTCACTGTCAGGAAGTTTCTCCTCAGTTCCAGGTTGCTTCTCTCCTTGATGAGTTTCCATCCGTTGCTTCTTGTCCTGCCTTCAGGGGCTTTGGAGAATAGCTTGACTCCCTCTTCTTTGGGGCAGTCACCGAGATATTCAAAGTTGCTATCATGTCCCCCCCTCGTCCTTCTGTTTATTTTATTTTATTTTATTATTTTATTTTTATTGTTTTTATTTTATTATTTTATTTTATTTGCGCAATAGGAAGAATTGACTGAGCTTGACTCCCTCTTCTTTGGGGCAGCCCCTGAGATACTGGAACACGGCTATCATGTCCCGCCTCGTCCTTCTCTTCCTTAAACTAGACATGCCCAATTCCAGCAATTGTTCTTTATATGTTTTAGCCTCCAGTCCCCTGATCATCTTTGTTGCTCTTCTCTGCCCTCTTTCTAGAGTCTCAACATCTTTTTTACATCGTGGTGACCAAAACTGGATGCAGTATTCCAAGTGTGGCCTTACCAAGGCCTAGTAAAGTGGTATTAATACTTCACGTGATCTTGATTCTATCCCTCTGTCAATGCAGCCCAGCACTGTGTTGGCTTTTTTGGCAGCTGCAGCACACGGCTGGCTCCTATTTAAGTGATTGTCCACTAGGACTCCGAGGTCCCTCTCACAGCTGCTACTTGACTTTGCTTGTCAGAAAGTTGCAGAAGGGGATCGTGTAATCCCGGGACACTGCAACGGTCATTAACAAGAGTCAGTTGCCGTATTGATCACGTGACCGTGGAAGATGCTGCAACGTCGTTAAGCGTGGAAAACGGTCATGTCCCTTTTTTACAATGGCATCGTAACTTTGAACCAGTCCCCAAATGAATCGTGGTTGCAGATCGTGGTTGTGGGGAAACTATCCACTTACCCCAGGAAAACAGGAACGCGTGAGAAAGAAACTCAAGATCGCTCTCTGTTGATTCTCTTTGGCACAGGAGGGAGGGAAGGGTGAAAACGGTCACGTCGCTTTTTTTTCCAGTGCCGTCGTAATTTCGAACGGCCACCAAACGAACTGTTGTAAGTGGAGAACTACCCTTCCCTTAGTCGTTCGGTGTTCTCTGCCATTTTTCTGAGAACTTTGTGTAATATTTAGCGTGAGGTATATACTTCCGATCATTGTGCAGACAGGAACGTACTGTTCCGCGGCTGTCTGTTTGAATAATTTGTAGTGGTTTGTGGGTCACTGATCAGCTAATGCAACTTTTTGACTGTTCTCAGGTTTCCTGCGTAGCTCCGAGTCCCTGTCCGTTCATCAAACAAGGAAGAGAATGCAAATGCCATTAGATAAATATTTAAATTCCAGCATAAAGAACAGCGTGAGAGAGTGGACTCTCTCAAAGCTGCGTGATTATCTCTCACTTCCGCAACAAAAGGTAGTTGTATAGCCTTAGTAAGGCCACACTTGGAATCCTGCACCCAGTTTTGGTCAAAAAGATGTTGAGACTCTGGAAAGAGTGCAGAGAAGAGCCACAGAGATGATCAGGGGGCTGGAGGCTAAAAGATACGAAGGACGGTTGCAGGAATTGGGTCTGTCTAATTTAATTTTAAAAAGGACTAGGGGGGGTGACAGGATAGCAGTCTTCCAAAATTTCAGGGGCTGCCTCAAAGAAGAGGGAGGTCAGCCAAAGGACCTGAAGGCAGGACAAGAAAAAAAATGGATGGAAACAAATCAAGGAGAGAAGCAACCTAGAACTAAGGAGAACTTTCCTAACAGTTGAGGACAATTAACCAGTGGAACAGCCTGCCTCCAGAAGTTGTGGGTGCCCCATCAATGGAGGCTTTTAAGAAGACACTGGACAGCCATTTGTCTGAAATGGAATAGGGGTCTCCTGCCTGAGCAGGGGGGGTGGGCTAGCCCAGGGCTTTTCAACCTTTTCACCCATTGTCCCACTTTTAGGATATGGCAACATCCGAGGACCACCAGTCGCCTAGCAAGGTGTCAAAAACTTGATGACCAAAAGTGATAAAGTACAGGTAGTCCTTGACTTACAATAGTTTGCTTAGTGACTGTTCGAAGTTACAATGGCACTGAAAAAAGGGCCCCCCAAGCCACAGCCGAGCAAGACACCTGCCTGCCCGCCCGGCCGCGCTCTTCCTCCCGTCCGAGGTTTTCATTGTTGTGAGCATTTCTGTTGAGGATTGGCAGCGGAGGGTGAGGTGGGGGGCTGTTTGGTTTTTATCCCACCCATCTGCTGGGTGGTTGCAGCAGGTTTTGGTCACTTCCCATGACCCTGGGACACTGTGACCGTCATAAATAGGAATCAGTTGCCAAGCATCTGAATGTAAATCACAAGACCCTGGAGAGGCTGCAACATTCCAGCTGATCGGCGCTTCTTGGCTCAGCAGAAGGGCCAGGATCAGCGCTGCTTTCCAGCTGGAGCCTGGCGCTGATCTTGGCGCTTCTGCTGAGCCCTGACAGCCCCGAAGAAGCGCCAATCAGCTGGAAAGCGGCACTGATCCTGGCGCTTCCACTGAGCCCTGACAGCCCTGCAGCTCCAGCCGTCTCTCGCTCAGGCTTGTGCGGTGCTGCCACCGGTTCAGCTCATTCCCCTCCCCCGCTACCCCTTTTCTAGGATGGCCGCGTATCACCTGCCAGGTGCCAATGGACCACAGGTGGTACCCGTACCTCTGGCTGAAAAGCCCTGGACTAGATGACCTCCAAGGTTCCTTCCAACTCTGTTATTCTGCTCAATAATTTCGGATAGCATTCTCCTCCAGGGTCTTAGCGCTTACTAAATCTCGGCTTGTTCCAAGCACAGAGATGAACAGCATGTCTGAATAGCACGTCAAACGCTAGCAGGTTGCAGGTTACGAAGCTAGAGAACAGCTCGGTCCCAAAACTGTGTTGACGCTAAAAGGAGAATATTGGTGTTTTAAATCTTTGCAGATGGTTCCCAATGGGGGCATTTTGGGAGTTGAAGTCAACACCCAGGCCAGCTGAGGAATTCTGGGAGCCGAAGTCTTAAAGTGGCTAAGCTTAAGAAACACTGGCCTATCAAAGGTTAAATTGGAATATTGATGAGAAATCAAAAATTATGTAAAAATGAACAACAGGGTATGGATTGTTTATGAAGACTGGATGTCATTAAGATATGCGCAAGCTAAAAATGTATTGATAAGTGTAATAATGCTGTTTTGATTGAGTTGATATAATGAGAAATGTACTAAATGTACTGAATATGAGACAGTAAGAGAAAAAATATTTGATGTTGTAACCTGAGATTTGCACTAAGATTTTGCTAAGGAACTATTGACTAACACAGTCACCACGTTGCTTTTTAAATACTCAAGTGTGTGTGTGTGTGTGTGTGTGTGTGTGTGTATACAGGACTTTTTTTCTCATAGAACAGAGTTCCAGCATGGAACCTTGTAGGGTAGGCAGGGCGGGTTGTATGACGTGTGTGTGTTTATTTATTTATTTATGAGACTTATATACCGCTTTTAAGTGCAAGCACTCTCTAAGTGGTGTACACCAGTTAGGTTGCTAACAAAGAATAAAGAGAGAACTGGTTTATATATTTTACATTGCCCCCAACAATCTGGGTCCTCATTTTACCTACCTCGGAAGGATGGAAGGCTGAGTCAACCTTGAGCCGGTGAGATTTGAACCGCTGACCTGCTGAACACAGTCAGCTAAAGTGGCCTACAGTACTGCACTCTAACTGCTGCGCCACCTCGGCTCAGCCACACCCTTTATGGGAGGGGAGGAAAGCCTGTGGCTTGGTGGTTAAATCACTGCCTAGTATGTAAACTGCCCAGATTCGAATCCCATAAAGGGTGTGGCTAACTGAAGAGAGCAGAATGAGCTCGAAATGGCCATCTTAGTCTCCCAATTTAATTCTTTAACTCTTGGTCAGAAAAAGAAATTTGGATATATATATATATAAACATTGGCCTAATGTAAAGCCTGAGCCTGGCTCGGGTGAATGACTCTTGTCATCTCAACTCTCTGAGTACACAAGCAGAGTGGTGGGAAATATTTTGCTTAAGGAGCAAACACGGTACGATAAGATTGATATGACATATGATATAATGTGGATATCAGCTCTGAAGGTCTTGAAAGGTGTGAGCGATAAGGCAAGAAGCAGGTCCGGCTGCTGGCGTGTTTCCACAGGGAAAAAATTAATCATATTTAGCCACACTATTATAGTCACGCTTGGGGAAATCATGCCAGGAGAATGAGCGAGATTGAGTGACGTTCCTCCTTCTCCTCTGCCTTGGTTTCCCTGTGGACCAACCTCTTTGGGCAGGGGAATTCTGGGAGCGGCGCTGTCAAAGGTACGACAGCGCCGCAAAAAGCGACAGACGTTTTTCACACTTCACGACAACTGCAGCATCCACGGGATCAAAATTCAGACGCTTGACCACCGACTCGTTCTAATGACGGTTGCATTGCCATTTACCGACCGTTCAAAGTGACAGCGGCACCGAAAAACGGGACTTATGACCGTTTTTCACACTTACGACCATTGCAGCCTCCCCGTGGTCAGGTGATCAAAATTCACAAACTTGGCAATTGATTGAGGAAAGCCAACTGTACAAAGATCTCCAGAATCTGGGATCTGAGATCTTGCTGATTGCCAAGACATTGTTCCCTCCTGCCCCAGAGAAGAGGGAGTTAAGCTATTTTCCAAAGCACCTGAAGGCAGGACAAGAAGCAACGGGTGGAAACTCATCAAGGAGAGAAGCAACGTAGAACTAAGGAGAAACTTCCTGACAGTCAGAACATTTAACCAGTGGAACCACCTGCCTCCAGAAGCGGTGAATGCTCCAACACTGGAAGTTTTTAAGAAGAGACTGGACAACCATTTGTCCGAAATGGTATAGGGTTTCCTGCCTGAGCAGGGGGTTGGACTAGATGACCTCCAAGGTCCCTTCCAACTTTACTATTACTATTATTATTATCGATCATCGCACAGTCAGCCAGATGTTCAGACTGGATTTGTCATTTTATCTACCTATCGAGTCCTTACCCAGGACCTGGGATAGGCAGATGTGGATGTTTGATGGTATTACAGGTATCGTCGCAGGATGGAAGCAGTTCCTAGTAAGGCCGCCTTTTGCAATTGACTAATAGCGAATTTGTCAATGCCAATGGTGTTCAAGTGGTGCTCCAGTTTGTTTTGGGATTGCACCCAAGGAGCCTATGACTATTGGTACTACCCTTGCTTGCTTTTGCCACAGTCTTTCTATTTCTATTTGTAGGTCTTTGTATTTTGTTATCTTCTCCAGTTCTTTCTCATCTATTCTGCTGTCTCCAGGAACTGCCACGTCCACTATCCAGACTTTTTTGTCTTTCTTATCAACAATTGTTAAGTCTGGGGTGTTATGTTGCAGGTGCTTGTCTGTTTGAATTATTATTATTATTATTATTATTAACCTAGTTTAATGAAGAGAAGGACGAGGAGGAACATGATAGCAGTCTTCCAGTATCTCAGGGGCTGCCCCAAAGAAGAGGCAGTCAAGCTATTTTCCAAGGCACCTGAAGGCAGGACAAGAAGCAACGGATGGAAACTAACCCAGGAGAGAAGCAACCTAGAACTAAGGAGAAACTTCCTGACCATGAGAACAATTAACCAGTGGAACCACCTGCCTCCAGAAGCTGTGAATGCTCCAACATTGGAAGTTTTTAAGAAGAGACTGGACAGCCATTTGTTTGAAATGGTATAGGGTTTCCTGCCTGAGCAAGGGGTTGGACTAGATGACCTCCAAGGTACCTTCCCGCTCTATTCTGATTGATTGATTTTGGAAAAAGTGCAGAGAAGAGCAACTAAGATGATTTAAGGCCTGCAGACTAAAACATACAAAGAACGGCTTCAGGATTTGGGTACGGCCAGTCTAGAGAAAAGAAGGTCTAGGGGTGACATGATAGCAGTCTTCCAATATTTGAGGGGCTGCCCCAAAGAAGAGGGAGTCAAGCTCTTCTCCAAAGCACCTGAAGGCCGGACAAGAAAGAAAGGATGGAAACTAACCAAGGAGGGAAACAACATAGAACGAAGGAGAAACTTCCTAACAGTGAGGACAATTAACCAGTGGAACCACCTGCCACCAGAAATTATGGGTGCTCCATCCCTGGAGTTTTTAAAGAAGAGACCTGATAATCACCTGTCTGCAATGGTTAGAGTCTCCTGCTTGAGCAGGGGGTTGGACTAGATGATCTCCGAGGTCCCTTCTGAACAATGGCAGTAAGGTCCCAGCCAGTTATGGACCCAAGGAAGCCGAGTCAAGGTAAATTGGGAGACCAGCGGTTGGAAACGGTCCACAGGGCTTCTTGGAAACTCTTTTCCGCGGGGGAATGCTTGAGAAAAAAATAAAAATAAACCGACATTTCATCAGCGGGGTTTGTGTTTGGCCAGAACCTTCTTCCTGGACCGGAATAATTGGGTGAGATTGTCATCAAAGATACCCTGTGGGGGGGGGGTTGGGAATTGTTCAAAGGAGGTGAGCAGAACTGCCCTCCTCCCGTGGGATCTGTGCAAACAAGCTGGGCTGGTTAGTTTGCCGACAAAGGGGGTCTGTTTTGCAGAATCCCCAACCTCAAAGAAAGGCAGCAATTTAAGGCAACCGGCCGATGTGTCACCTTGCAGGACATTCCCCTGGAAACCAAAGCTGCTGCTCATTCATACCCTGCAGGTGGAAAGAAGCTCGTTAATCTTTCTCAGCCAGCCTCATTGCTCCTTTTGATGGTTAACCACGCCCAGAGGCCTCCTCAAGCTTTATTTTAATTATCTCTGTAGCCTCTGGGCCTCTTCCTGTTAAGACAGGCCAGAAAAGGTGATGAACATCCAGGTAGAATTTCAACCAGAACTGTGCCTGTTAGGTATATTAAGACCGAATTATTTAAATCGGTGTTTCTCAACCTTGACCATTTTAAGGCATGTGGACTGCAACTCCCAGAATTCCACAGCCAGCAATGCTGGCTGTGGAATTCTGGGAGTTGAAGTCCACATGCCTTAAAATGGTCAAGGTTGAGAAACACCGATTTAAATGATTATTTAATATTACACGTATTAACAGAAAAGAAAATGATTGTTTACTATTCCAGGTCTTCAGAGCTGCAAGAATAGCCTTCGCCCAATTTTGGGAAAAATGAAAACTTAACCATCAGACCAGATTGTAATTTTGAAAATCCTAGATTGTGCAGAAATGGGACAGATTAACGTGAAGAGATGAAGGAGAAAGAAGATTCAATCTCCCCAAAAAAACCTGGGGGAAATTTTAATCAGTGGGTTGAAACGACCATTTCACGGGGGTCGCCAAACAACGCAGTCCGCCATTTTTCCCCCCTTTTCCTTAGCAGTGCTGCTCCCTTTTATTCTATTGGCTTTTGAAAGCCAATAAAATAGATTCTCTTGAATAGAGTCTAATTCTATTGGCTTTCCAAAGCCAATAGGAATTGTCCAGGCTGTCTCTGCCCTGCTGAGCCCGCCAAAAGTCCCAGTCTGCAAACGGTGCTGCACCAGTTGAGTAGTCCTCGACTTACGACCGGTTGAGTAGTCCTCGACTTACGACTGGTTGGGGGTCGCAGCATTAAAAAGATTGAGAACCACTGCGTTAGAATAAGAAGGCCTGATAGTGGTTATGCTGTCAACTATGTTAATTATTGAAAGGAATATTACTGTTTTACCAAATGCCGATTTATTCTTATAAATGTCTAGTATTATATAAACAATAATACTCAATATGAAGACCCGGACGACAGCTTGTTCGCTGAATTACGTATTTACTGTAGCTATCCACACCCTGTCCCCTTTATCCCAATTTCCCGCACCCGGACCGACCCCACCTTTTCCCTACCCCATATAAAATCTAATAAAATATATTAAAAAAAAAAAAAGACAAGCAAGGAATTGCTTCCCTGTGTTGTGCTATTGCTTGGGAAAATAGAGGTCCCTCCCTCCATGGTTAGGTTCTCGTAGGTTAAAACCTGGGCTCAGCTTCTCCTCTCTCCTCCCAAAGTCCCCGTCGGAAGAAAAGTCTTCATCCTGGTTCATCCAAGCTGGGAATGAACACGGCAACCGCTTTGGGAAGAAGGTTGCGTAGTTCAGTGAGGGCGAACCTTTTAGAGACCGAGAGCCCAAACCCCAATCCAAAACCCACTTATTTATCGCGGGTGCCAGGTGGGACATGGCCCACACTGGGTGGGCGTGGCTGTGGTGGCCATGGCAGACTGGGTGGGTGTGGCCAAAGTGGGTGTGATCACCTCAATGTTGCTCGTGGGGAGGGACGGCTGTGGGCAGGGTTGGGGGAGATCCAGGGGGGCTCTCTGGCAGGTGGGGCGGTGGGCAGGAGGCTCATCCTGCGGGATGAGGCGAGGCGAGGCAGGGCGGGGATACCATTGCCACGGGGCAAGCTGAGGCAGGGGCCAGGACAGCTGCTGCCTGACACCATCGGCCTCCGCACACAGAGGCCAGCGAGCGCATGGGGGCCACTGGTGTCCGTCAGCAGCCACAGCCTGATGGCTACTTGACCGGCGTACTCTGGGGCTCCACAGCCCACCGCCAGCAGTTCAGAGAAGCCACCTCTGAGGAAGCGATGCAGTGGATCGTGCCCGGGAAAAGGAGAGCATGCGAGGCCAGGAGGGACGGGACAGGGGGGAGGGAAACCAGCCATGCCAGGATGCATCTGGCCACGTTGGGCAGCTGATTGAAGAGGGACAGTTGCCATCTCTGGGGCACGGCACACGTGCCCCCAAAGAGGGCTCTGAGTGCTGCCTCTGGCACCTGTGCCATAGGTTCGCCACCACTGTTGTAGTTTATTGTAGAAGAGAGCCAGACAGGAAGATGGTTCTGGCAGAAAAAAAAAAGGACTGAGCACATGTAGGAAGTAGGTTTTTATACCCCCCCCCCCCGGAGCCTTTTGTTTGGGGTTATTTCCTGTGTCATGTATTCTGACCTGAGTTTTGGGCGTGCCCTTTGGCCTTTGTGAGTTAATCCCACCATGTCCTGTCCCAGGTGGGGTATGCAGATTTTAGGCCTTTGTCTTCTTAATCTCCTAGCTCCAACTTTTCCGATGGTTTACATCTGCTTCTGCTCGGGGGAGGCAGACTTGGAGCTATTAAGAAAAACTGGGCATGCTTTTCTGCCTCTTTAAGATCCTTGGAGGAAATATGGTTTTTTTTTCTGCCTTTTAATATTTCCTTCTCTGGGGTGGGGTGGGGGGCTGACTTCCCACATCCCCAAATGAAGAAGCTGTTCAAACTTTGCCTTCCTTCCTTCTCCCTTTATTTCTTGCAGTGAATTCCATCTGAGCTTTGCCGGCAGACCCAAATTTTCCTGCGCCCCAGACTTCCAGAACATCCGGCCCGGGAGAGGGAAACTCCCGTCCATCGCCCCCCAGTTTGGCCCGTCTGGACTTCACCCACCCCTTCGCCCCAACTCTTCGGAGTCAACGAGAAGCAAGCAAAGTAAGGACCCCCCCCAAAAAAATAACAATAATAATTTTGTTTTGCCACATCATCTGTGCTTCTTCCAAACGTTCTGATGTGTTTCTTCGTCAACCTTTGACAGATTGGTGTCCTCCAGATGTGCTGGCTTAATTCCTGAGGTTCTCTCTCTGCTACTCATTTAGTCTTTGACCGATAATAATTCATAGAGAAACTTCCTGACAGTGAGAACAATTAACCAGTGGGACAACTCCTCCCAGCAAACCCCACACCCTCCTAGCACTGATAATACTACCTAGTTGGTAATGAAATGCCTGCAAGAAAACAATCAAGCTCAGAGGGCAGCAAAACCCCCACAATCCTCCTTATCCTTCCTTCCTTCCTTCCTTCCTTCTTCTCATTCCCATCTCTTTCCTTCCCTCCCTCCCTCCCTCCTTCCTTCCTTCCTTCCTTTCTTCTTTCCTTCCTTCCTTCCTTTCCTACTTCCTTCTCCTTCTCATTCCCATCTCTTTCCTTTCCTCCCTCCCTCCTTTCTTCCTTTCTTTTCCTTCCTTTCTTCTTTCCTTCCTTTCTTTCCTACTTCCTTCTCCTTCTCATTCCCATCGCCTTCCTTCCCTCCCTCCCTCCTTTCTTCCTTTCTTTTCCTTCCTTCCTTTCTTCTTTCCTTCCTTTCTTTCCTACTTCCTTCTCCTTCTCATTCCCATCTCCTTCCTTCCCTCTCCCTCCCTCCTTCCTTCCTTCCTTTCTTCTTTCCTTCCTTCCTTTCCTACTTCCTTCTCCTTCTCATTCCCATCTCCTTCCTTCCCTCCCTCCCTCCCTCCTTCCTTCCTTCCTTTCTTCTTTCCTTCCTTCCTTTCCTACTTCCTTCTCCTTCTCATTCCCATCTCCTTCCATCCCTCCCTCCCTCCTTCCTTCCTTCCTTCCTTTCTTTCCTCCTTCTTTCTCCTTCTCATTCCTATCTCTTTTCTTCCCTCCCTCCCTCCCTCCTTTCTTCCTTTCTTTTTCCTTCCTTCCTTTCTTCTTTCCTTCCTTTCTTTCCTACTTCCTTCTCCTTCTCATTCCCATCTCCTTCCTTCCCTCTCCCTCCCTCCTTCCTTCCTTCCTTTCTTCTTTCCTTCCTTCCTTTCCTACTTCCTTCTCCTTCTCATTCCCATCTCCTTCCTTCCCTCCCTCCCTCCCTCCTTCCTTCCTTCCTTTCTTCTTTCCTTCCTTCCTTTCCTACTTCCTTCTCCTTCTCATTCCCATCTCCTTCCATCCCTCCCTCCCTCCTTCCTTCCTTCCTTCCTTTCTTTCCTCCTTCTTTCTCCTTCTCATTCCTATCTCTTTTCTTCCCTCCCTCCCTCCCTCCTTTCTTCCTTTCTTCCTTCTCCCTTCTTCTCATTCCCATCTCCTTCCTTCTTTCCCTCCCTCCTTCATTCCTTCCTTCCCTCCCTCCCTCCCTCCTCCTTTCTCCAGACCCCCACTTCCTTCTGTCACTGATGACTTTCACCTAGTTGGGTAATGAAACATCTGCAAGAAAACTACCCAAGCACAGCTGGCTGGGGGATCCGGAGAGTTGAAGCCCATCCATTTCAAGATGCCAAGGTTGACAAACACTGCTCTACCCGTTTCTGATTTCCTCTTTAACGGACAGCATCCCCTTCTCCCCTTCGTTCTCTCCCTCTCTCCTGCAGGCAGCCACCCTTCCAGGAGGTGAGGACAGGCCCTTTCCTCAACGGTCCCCAGCCCGAAGACAGCCCCAATCAGCTCGCGGTAACGGAAACCCTGGCATCTTCCTGGCACTCCGCTCGACAAAGCGGGAGATTGGCGCAGAAAGCCGACACTCTACACCCCGTGGCTCGGAGACCATCTGATAGCATGCGGCTTTTTTTCACGGACTCGGTCGAAAGATCAGGATCCTTTCCTGGAAGCAGAGATTTCCGAAACGCCCCTCCCGCTTTCAGGCACAGGCCCACAGCCTTTGTGTCCTGGAAAGACAATGACAAAAGGAGCCGCTGCCCTCGTGTGACGTGCCGAAGAAGGCCCAGCTGGGCTTCCCAACCCTCCGTGTGAAATAGAGAACGGAGCTCTGGGTACTTGTGGGCCATGGTCGGCCGTGATTCAAGGTTTAGCAGAACCTTCTGCAGGCTTCAATGGGCGAGACGAGGATTGTTGTTGTTAGTCGCGAAGTCGTGTCCGACCCCTCGCGACCCCACGGACAACGTTCCTCCAGGCCTTCCTGTCCTCTACTATCTTCTGGAGTCCATTGGAGCTCACGCCTCCTGCTTCAGGGACTCCATCCAGCCACCTCCTTCTCCGTCGTCCCCTTCTTCTCTTTCCCTCCATCTTTCCCAGCATCAGGCTCTTCTCCAGTGAGTCCTTCCTTCTCATTAGGTGGCCAAAGTACTTGAGTTTCCACTTCAGGATCTGGCCTTCTCAAGAGCAGTCGGGGTTGATCTCTTCTAGGACTGACCGGTTTGATCGCCTTGCAGCCCAGGGGACTCGCGGGAATCTTCTCCAGCACCGTAGTTCAAAGGCCTCTATTCTTTTGCGCTCAGCCTTTCTTATGGTACAGCTTTCACAGCCATACATGGCAACTGGGAAAACCCCATGGACAGTACCAAGAGACAAGGATAAAGCAGGTATTTTGCAGAGAACTGGAAGAACTGGAAGAGACATCTAGAATGTTCCACGCAGTGGTGGCACTGCCTTGGATCTCTCCCCAGTCCTTCTTGACATATAGAGGACTATGGGAAATGACCTCCAAGATCCAGTACAGGCAGTTCTTGAGTCACGGCCACAGCTGAGCCCAAAATTGATGTGGCTAAGTGAAATATTTGCCAAGGAGGTTTTGTCCCCATTTTACGACTTTTCTTGCGCCGGGTGTTATTGTTAAGCCAGCAACATGGTTGTTAAGTGAATCTGGATTCCTCGTTGACCTGGCTCGTCCGAAGGTCGCAAAAGCGGATCGTGTGACCCCTCCCCTGCCCAGGAAGGCTGCAACCCATCATCAATATGAACCGGTTGCCAAGCGTCTGAATTTTGATCACGTGACCGCAGAGGTGGCCGCAACGGTCGTAAGTGTGAAAAGCGGTCATCGGTCACTTCTTCGGTGCCGTCGTGACTTTGAGCGGTCGCCAAATGAACTGTTGTAAGTCGAGGACAGCCTGTAGGTGGCGGTTGTGGGGGAAAATACGAACCTACCCCGGGAAGACGGGAACGCATGCGAAAGAAACTCAAGATCGCTCTCTGTTGATTCTCTTTGGCATACGAGGGAGGGAGGGAAGGGGACGCGGTGTCGGATCCTGTTAGGGTAGCCTGTGTCAATAAAGGAGATTACCAGGGTGTTTGGTATCTGTGTTCTGACCTGGCCTACCTCGAAGGGCTGAAAGCAAAGGACGATGGGCTGGCAGTTGCCCCATCTCAGGGCTGCCCTGCCATCCGATTCTAATGCAAATGCAGGCTCTGGTTGAACTCAAGGATGGATTCGTGTGATAGCAGAAGCCGAAGGGACACACCTGGCTTGAGGTGGACAGGAGGCCATCAGAAAACTCGGTGGGACATTGCGTGGACGGCTCCGGTGTGTTTGAGGGCAAGTGGGGGTGAATAGCAATAGCAGACTTATATACCGCCCCACAGTGCTTGGCAGCCCTGAGCGGTTTAGAAAGATCAGCATCCTGTCCCCCCAACAGTCTGGGTCTTCATTTTACCGACCTCGGAAGGATGGATGGGTGAGTCAACCTTGAGCCCATGAGAATCGAACTGCTGGCTGTGGGCAGTGAATTAGCCTGCAATACTGCATTGTTAAGGAAGGAAGAAAGGAATAGCAATAGCCCTTAGACTTATATACCACTTCACAGAGCTTTACAGCCCCTCTCTAAGCAGTTTACAGAGTCAGCATATTTTGCCCCCAACAATCCGGGTCCTTATTTTACCAACCTTGGAAGGATGGATGGATGAGTCAACCTTGAGAATCGAACTGCTGGCTGTGGGCAGTGAATTAGACTGCAAGTCTGCATTGTTGGAAGGAAGGAAGGAAGGAAGGAAGGAAGGAAGGAAGGAAGGAAGGAAGGAAGGAAGGAAGGAATAGCAATAGCCCTTAGACTTATATACCACTTCACAGGGCTTTACAGCCCCTCTCTAAGCAGTTTACAGAGTCAGCATATTTTGCCCCCAACAATCCGGGTCCTTATTTTACCAACCTTGGAAGGATGGATGGATGAGTCAACCTTGAGAATCGAACTGCTGGCTGTGGGCAGTGAATTAGACTGCAATTCTGCATTGTTGGAAGGAAGGAAAGAAGGAAGGAATAGCAATAGCCCTTAGACTTATATACCACTTCACAGGGCTTTACAGCCCCTCTCTAAGCAGTTTACAGAGTCAGCATATTTTGCCCCTAACAATCCGGGTCCTCATTTGACCGACCTCGGAAGGATGGAAGGCTGAGTCCACCTTGAGCCGGTCAGGGATCGAACTGCGGTAAGTCGAGGACTACCTGTACTTTATCACTCTTGGTCAGGGGTAGGCAACCTTGGCTCTTTTATGACTCGTGGACTTCAACTCCCAGAATTCCTCAGCCAACATGGCTGGCTCAGGAATTCTGGGAGTGGAAGTCCATGAGACACAAAAGAACCAAGGTTGCCTACCCCTGCTCTTGGTCATCAGGTTTTTGACACCTTGCTAGGTGACGGGTGGTCCTCGGATGTTGCCATATCCTAAAAGTGGGACAATGGGTGAAAAGGTTGAAAAGCCCTGGACTAGATGACCTCCAAGGCCACTTCCAACTCTGTTATTCTATTCCAGGGCTCCTCAACCTTGGCCACTTTAAGACTTGTGGACTTCAACTCCCAGCTGGCTGAGGAATTCCGGGAGTTGAAGTCCACAAGTCTTAAAGTGGCCAAGGTTGAGGACCCCTGTATCTTTTCTATCTTTGTGTGCTTCCAGGCTCTGGTGCCAGCTTTGATTTGATTCTAATGGGCATCGTGACCTTTTTTGGACCATCTGGGTGGACCTCTCTGGATCTTCTCCCACCGCAGCACGTTTAGCCAACCCTGGAGAGGACTTCTCCTCTGGGGTCTCGTTGCTTTGGTCTCTTTCCACGACGTTCTCTCCGGAAAGATTGACGATGACAAAAGTGGTCTGTTTCCAAGGAAGTCATTCATTCATTTCCCGGTGGATCTGCTGAGTAGGAAATCAACTGGCTTTTGGCTTTTAATAAGCCCTCAGATAAACAACCCAGTAAGCGCGTGGCGAAATGACTGGCCGAGGAACAGGCAGAATAAACTGCTATTATTAAATCTCTCGTTTCTGGAGAAACCCAGTTATTTTTTTTTTAAAAAATCTCCTTTTCCAAGGAAAAGGAGATCGTGAGAATAGTCGAAAGGACCGTTTGCTGGTACGTGTCTCTGCAGCGGGATCACACAGGAGACGCCCCGAGAAGTCAAAAACTTCAGGACTTTTCCCACAAACATCGCAAAATATATTTTCTGGTTGCTGACGGAGTCCATTTTGCTGCGTTAACACCACAGTAAGCTGCGGCGGGGACTTTGGTCCATGCCTCAAATTTGATAAATGACAAGATATACAGGTAGTAATAATAATAATAATAAAGTTGGAAGGGACCTTGGAGGTCATCTAGTCCAACCCCCTGCTCAGGCAGGAAACCCTATACCATTTCGGACAAATGGCTGTCCTGTCTCTTCTTAAAAACCTCCAATGTTGGAGCATTCACCGCTTCTGGAGGCAGGTGGTTCCACTGGTTAATTGTCAGGAAGTTTCTCCTTAGTTCCAGATTGTTTCTCTCCTTGATGAGTTTCCATCTGTTGCTTCTTGTCCTGCCTTCAGGCGCTTTGGAGAAGAGCTTGACTGCCTCTTCTTTGGGGCAGCCCCTGAGATATTGGAACACTGCCATCATGTCCCCCCTCCTCCTTCTCTTCTTTAAACTAGACATATCCAATTCCAGCAACCATTCCTTATATGTTTTAGCCTCCCGTCCCCTCATCCTCTTTGTGGCTCTTCTCTGCACTCTTTCTAGAGTCTCAACATCTTTTTTACATCGTGGTGACCAAAACTGGATGTACGGCTCGACGTACGGCTACGATGGAGCCCAACATTTCCGTTCCTAAGCAGGACAGATGCTAAGGGAGTCGTGTCCCTGTTTTACAACCTTTTAAACAAACCTGACTTCCCGCATTGACTTTGCGTGTCGGAAGCCAGCTGGAAAGCTTGGAAATGGTGGTCCTTGGGACACTGCAACTGTTTGTAAACGCATGCTGGTTTGTGGTCAAGTGCCCGGATTTTGATTGCGTGACCATGGGGATGCTGCAATGGTCCTCTGAAACCTGGTTCACAAGTCACTTTTTCTAGCATTGTCGTAACTTCAAACGGTCACTAAATGAATAAGCCGAGGACTAGCTGTATTACAGTTTGCATTCTATATTGTTTGCAGAATAAAATGCAACCATCAATATATATGTAAAATGAGAAGCAGAATCTCCCTCAACACAATAGAAATGGAAGCTTAATTTCATTAACTTGGCCTTAACTGGCAAGCTGGAGTCAGCTAATAGCCATAGCAATAGCAGTTAGACTTATATACCGCTTCACAGAGCTTTATAGCCCTCTCTAAGCCGGTTACAGAGTCAGCATAATTTGCCCCCAACAATCTGGGTCCTCATTTTACCGACCTTGGAAGGACGCAAGGCTGAGTCAACCTTGAGCCGGTCAGGATCAAACTTCCTGGCTGTGGGCAGAGTCAGCCTGCAAGGCTACATTTTAAGCACTGCACCACCACAGCTGCCTTCCTTCCTTCCTTCCTTCCTTCCTTCTTCCCATTCCCATCTCCTTCCTTCCTTCCTTCCTTCCTTCCCTCCTTCCTTCTCTCTTCTTCTCATTTCCATCTCCTTCCTTCCTTCCTCTCCCTTCTTCTCATTCCCATCTTCCTTCCTTCCTTCCTTCCCTCCTTCCTTCTCTCTTCTTCTCATTCCCATCTCCTTCCTTCCTTCCTTCCTTCCTTTCCTTCCTTCCTCTCCCTTCTTCTCATTCCCATCTTCCTTCCTTCCTCTCCCTTCTTCTCATTCCTATCTTCCTTCCTTCCTTCCTCCCTTCTTCCTTCCTTCCTTCCCTCCTTCCTTCTCCCTTCTTCTCATTCCCATCTCCTTCCTTCCCTCTCCTTCTCATTCCCATCTTCCTTCCGTCCTCTCCCTTCTTCTCCTTCCTTCCTTCCCTCCTTCCTTCTCCCTTCTTCTCATTCCCATCTCCTTCCTTCCTTCCCTCCTTCCTTCCTAGCAATAGTACTTAAGACTTATATACTGCTCCATAGTGCTTTTTACAGCCCCTCTCTAAGCAGTTTACAGAGTCAGCATATTTTCCCCCAACAATCTGGCTCTTCATTTTACCAACCTCGGAAGGGCGGAAGGCGGAGTCAACCATGAGCCGGTCAGGGATCGAACTCCAGGCTGTGGGCAGAGTTTCCTGACCGTGAGAACAATTAACCAGCGGAACAACCTGCCTCCAGAAGTTGTGGATGCTTCCTCAATGGCATTTTTAAAGAAGAGACTGGGCAGCCATTTGTCTGAAATGGTACAGGTCTTCCTGCCTGAGCGTGGGGTTGGACTAGAAGACCTCCAAGACCCCTTCCAACATTGTTATTCTATATTCTATAAACATTCTTCCCAGTTGGCTTTTCTGCATATTTCATGGATGCTGCATGCTGGTTCTTGAACAGTCATTTCAAGTCCTCCGGCTTGTTTTTTTTTTAAAGGTGGAAATTTCAGAAAATAAATTGTCACAGATGGCCCCAGCAAGATGACCTTGTTTGATCTCAGAAAACTAAGCAGAGCAGAACTGGGAGACGACCAGAAAATCTCAGGAGAAATTGAAAACACATCCTTGGAAGAAAGCAAGGGTGAATAAATTTTCTGGGCAATTGTCAAATGAATGAATTATACATGACAGCCACGTCCCGAAGGCATGTTGGAGTCAAAGGAAGGTTTAGCTTTTATGGGGGGGAGGGGGGAGCTCTGGAAGTTAACAGCCCATGGAGAAAAATTAGGGATGCAAATAAGATTGGCTGTGTTCTTTTAATCTGGTTAGTGAATTAAGTGACTTTCTGGGCTGGCACGGAACAAAAACATAGAACAGTCAACTTGATCCAAATTGTTAGGTTCAAACAGCAGGGGACGTCACAAAATCAATAACCCAAGTTAGTACTGACCAATGTAGAGAAGCTTTTTGTAGCGCAGGGTTGAACTGTCGGGTCCTGGGTGGTCTCTGAGCTGGGTGGTTATTGGCAGACGTTTCATGACCCAACTAGGCAACATCATCAGTACTACAAGGGAGAGGAGGAGGAGGAGGAAGACCACAACTGTGGGGTCCTTGGTGCTCTCTGAGCTGGGTGGTTTTCTTGCAGACATTTCATGACCCAACTAGGCAACATCATCAGTACTACAAGGGAGAGGAGGAGGAGGAGGAGGAGGAGGAGGAGGAGGAGGAGAAGAAGAAGAAGAAGAAGAAGAAGAAGAAGAAGAAGAAGAAGAAGAAGAAGAAGAAGAAGAAGAAGAAGACGAAGAAGAAGAAGAAGAAGAAGAAGAAGAAGAAGAAGAAGAAGAAGAAGAAGAAGAAGAAGAAGAAGAAGAAGAAGACGTTTCATGATCCAACTAGGCAACATCATCAGTACTACAAGGGAGAGGAGGAGGAGGAGAAGAAGAAAAGGAGGAGGAGGAGGAGAAGAAGAAGAACAACAACAACAAGAAGAAGAACAACAACAACAACTGAGGGGTCCTTGGTGCTCTCTGAGCTTGGTGGTTTTCTTGCAGATATTTCATCACCCAACTAGGGAACATCATCAGTGCTCAGCATCAGTAGTAGAACTCTTTTTCATTCCCCCCCCCCCCAAAAGCTCAGTGTAACATTGTTGGGCAATTTTTTTTTCTTTCTTATTTTTCAGAACATTATAACACCTTATTTGTGCAAGTCCTGAAAACGACAATGTATTTCGGCTGTGCGTTTGCTGCACGACTTGACCTTCTCCCGGCCTTCGGAAGGTGCAAAAATTCTTTGCTCAGGCTGTATCCGTTGCCAGCCTTTGGCCTCCCGTTGCAAACTAGCAGGGGAAAAATATATATATATACACACGCCTGTTGCCGTGTCTGTTATTTGTTATCCGAAGTTCAGATTGTTTAATTTTCTTGGTCCTGGAAGAAGGAAACAGGCTTTTGGGAAATGTCCAGTTGACAGAAGAGGTTTGTTTTTTTAATATATGCCCTGTCCTTGTTCTATTCTTCTTTGCAACCTCTCCGTGCAGATTCTCTAAAACCGACAGCTCCGCTTTTAAACCGTCTCCTTAAATATCTCATCGCTTTCCCCTTTTTCCAGTTTTTTTTTTTTTTTTGCGGGCGAGGGAGATATATTTCGGCTTGAAATGGGAGCTGCAAGAAGCTGCGGTGACAAAGCTGCAGCTTTTCTTCCTAGTTCTGAAAATCATTAATTTTTTTTTAATTGTGTCCTCTTTGCGGCTCTGAAGTCATCTGGAACCCAACCCCTTCCAGGATGAGAAGCTGAGCTGGCCCCTGTCGGCTGGCAGCGAACGGTTTTTCCACTGTTTTTTTTTTTTTTTTCCCGCTTGAACTTTGCAAATCTTCCAAGGATGGCAAAGGGGGTTTCCATCTGCTCTCCTTGGAAGGTTTAGCTCCTGTCCGATTAAATGAAGCCTGCAGGAAAATCTCCTTGCGGGATATTTTCTGGAGATGGCACTCTTAAACGGATGAATGAAGGGGAAGGTGCGGACCTGGCCTGTGGATTTGGGCCCCAAATCCCTCAATCTACTTTTTAGGGTTATTGAGAAAAATGAAAGACTGGAGATTGTGGAGGGAGGAGGAAGTGGAGGAGGATGACTGTGGGGTCCTCAGTGCTGGGAGGAGGAGGAGGATGATGCTTGATGCTGTCTAAGCTTGGTGCAGACCTTTCGTGACCAAACTAGGTAACATCATCAGTGCTAGAAGGGAGTGGCGTATGCAGGAGGGAGGGAGGAGGAGGAGGAGGGGGGGGACTGTGGGGCCCTTGGTGCTCCCTGAGCTTGGTGCAGACCTTTTGTGACCAAACTAGGTAACATCATCAGTGCTAGAAGGGAGTGGCGTATGCAGGAGGGGGGAAGAGGAGGAGGAGGAGGAGGAGGAGGGGGCGGGAAAGAAAAAATGGGGGGCCCTTTTAAGTAGAAATAGCTTGTCTGACTCGTTCTACAGGTAGTCCTCTACATACGACCACAACTGAGCCTAAAATGTCCGTTGCTAAGTCAGTCCGTGGTTGAGTGAATTTTGTCCCACTTTACAACCGTTCTTGCCATAGTCGTTTTAAGTGAATCACTGCAGTTAGATTAGCAATGCAGTAATGAAGAGAATCTGGCTTCCCCATTGACTTTCCCTCGTCAGAAAGTCGCAAGAGGTCATCGCGTGACCCCGGGTGGAGGGGGGGAACGCTGTGCAACTGTCGCAAGTGCAAGCCAGTTGCCAAGCCTCTGAATTTAGATTGCGTGACCGCAGTGAAGCTGCCACGGTCCTAAGTGTTAAGTGTCCCTTTTTTCAGCATCGATGTAACTCCGAACGGTCACTAAATGGACAGCTATAAGTCGGGGACGACCTGCGCATTACAACCTCACGGCTTGCCCAGAATGCAACCTCCCATCCCCCCCCCCCAGCTTTCAGAGGTTGCCTTGCATCCAAGGGGGTGGCACATAGGAGGGGCATTCCCAGACCCCAAGAGTGTGTGTGTGTGTGTGTGTGTGTGTGTGTGTGTGTGTGTGTGTATTTGTCTTCCTTCCTTGTTCAGAGCTGGGCTGCTTGAATGGATGCTCTGTGCTCCTTCATACCTCCAGCCAGATGTTGAAGCAGATGTTGAAGCAGACGCCGAGGCCATGCTGGGGAAAGGGGGGTGGGTGCGAGACCAGCAATGGGTGCTCCAGATGTGAGGAGGGATGAATGAACATGTTGAGACTCTGGAAAGAGTGCAGAGAAGAGCAACAAAGAGGATCAGGGGACTGGAGGCTAAAACGTACAAGGAACAGTTGCAGGAATTGGGTATGTCCAGTTTAACGAAGAGAAGGACGAGGGGGGACAGGATAGCACTCTTCCAGTATCTCAGGGGCTGCCCCAAAGAAGAGGGAGTCAAGCTCTTCTCCAAAGCCCGCGAAGGCAGGACAAGAAGTAACGGATGGAAACTCATCAAGGAGAGAAGCAACCTGGAACTAAGGAGAAACTTCCTGACAGTGAGAACAATTAACCAGTGGAACCACTTGCCTCCAGAAGTGGTGAATGCTCCAAGGCTGGAAGTTTTTAAGAAGAGACTGGATGGCCATTTGTCTGAGATGGTATAGGCTTTTCTGCCTGTGCAGGGGGTTGGACTAGATGACCCCCAAAACCCTTTCCATCATCATCATCATCATCATCATTATTATTATCGATCATCGCACAGTCAGCCAGATGTTCAGACTGGATTTGGCATTTTGTCTACCTATCGAGTCCTTACCCAGGATTATTATTATTATTATTATTATTAATCATCGCACAGTCAGCCAGATGTTCAGACTGGATTTGGCATTTTGTCTACCTATCGAGTCCTTACCCAGGACCTGGGATAGGCAGATGTGGATGTTTGATGGTATTACAGATATCGTCGCAGGATGGAAGCAGTTCCTAGTAAGGCCGCCTCTTGCAATTGACTAATAGCGAATTTGTCAATGCCGATGATGGTGTTCAAGTGGTGCTCCAGTTGTTGTTGTTGTTGTTGTTATTATTATTATTATTATTGACTCGTATTTATGACGGTCGCGGTGTCCTGGGGTTACACAGTCCCCTTTTTGCGACCTGAGAAGCAACGTCAAGGGGCAAAGCAGATTCACTGAACAGCTGGACTGTGTAGAAATAACAGCAGCAGCAACAACAACAATAATAATAATAATAACAATAATCCCAGCTGAGTAGAACTGATCCTTCTGACCAAGTTTCTTTCATTTTTATCCATCCCAGGAGCGACGTGACGAACATCATAGCTCTCCGCTCTCGGCAGGACCGTCTTCCTGCCGCAGCAGGTAAGAAAGCCGAGCGAGAAATTAATTCAGGCAGAAAAATGGAGATGCGGGTGAGAATCTCCCCTAAGCCACCGAGGGCTTCCAGAGCAGCAGGACAAGTTGAGAAAGGTTGTCTTGCTTTTACACACCAGCCCAGCGTTGGCAGGAGATGCATTTCTGCCGCACAATTACTTTCGGTGAGCAACAGACAATCGCCGGGGAGACGCCGTTAAATCGTATTAACTAAGATCGAAGGGGAGTAAGCAGGTCTGAGGGAGGCTGTAAGGGGGCCTTTCAAGTGCTCCGATTTTTCTATTCTTCTTCCCGATTTCAAAAATTAAGATCGTCTTCCGAACAGGCGGGATGAATCCACTCCGGTATGCGTTCTGCAGGGAAATTGTATTTAAAAGGATTTTCAAATGTAATGTTTCTCAACCTTGGCAGCCTTAGGATGGGTGGACTTCAACTCCCAGAATTCCCCAGCCAGCATAGCTTTCATGCCTGAAGTGGGATTAGAACTCACCGTCACCTGGTGATAGGCCCAAAGTCACATGGTTGCTTTTCATGCCTAAGAGAAAGACTAGAACTCCCAGTCTCCTGGTGATTGGCCCAAAGTCACACAGTTGCTTTTCATGCCTTAGGTAGGACTAGAACTCCCAGTCTCCAGGTGATTGGCCCAAAATCATCCTGCTAGCTTTCATGCCTAAGGCGGCACTAGAACTCCCAGTCTCCTCGTTTCCAGGCCAGTATCTGAACCGGTACAGAAGCCGATTCTTCAGTGCTGCTCCTCCTTCCATGCAGTTCTGTGGATCCTGCAAATGGGATCCCAAGACAAAAGCTACAAGGTGAGGCCACAAAATGAAGCCTTTATAACACCTGCTTACCTTTTCAACCTATCCCAGCACAGAGGCTCCCTAAAGATGAAAATAACAGAGCAGGGAAGGAGGCCTTAGAAAGCCATAGAAACAGTCTGGTTCCTTCAAAACAGCAACAACACAGCAATAAAAGTAAAAAAAAAATAAAACACTGGCAGCAGTTTTTGAGGGTTGAAAAGCAGGTGGATTATCTCTCGCTGGAGATCTCCTATTCGTCAGCCCTTGAGCTTTCACGGTAAAGGGTAGGGTTTATCGCCTCTCGATCCATAAATTCCTTCTGGATCTCAATCTCTCTTAATTTGCTTATTTTGGCTGGGTGTCAATTGAGCTGGTTGCTTCGGTTCGGTTCCCTCCGGTACAAAACCAAAGGGAAAAAGATCTCACACCAGAGGTGGGAAACTAGCAAAACAGCCCACAGACAAAAATGGACCCAGTCAACCAGTCAGCTGTCATGCTTAAGGCAGAACTAGAACTCACCGTCTCCTGGTCATTGGCCCAAAGTCACCCAGCTGGCTTTCATGCCTAAGGCAGAAATAGAACTCCCCGTCTCCTGTTGATTGGCCCAGAGCAGGGGTAGGCCACCTTGGCTCTTTTATGACTGGTGGACTTCAACTCCCAGAATTCCTGAGCCAGCCATGCTGAGAGGAAAGGGAGAGGTTTCTAAGCTGAACTATGCTGGCTGAGGAATTCTGGGAGTTGAAGTCCACGAGTCATGAAGGGGCCATAGTTCCCCCATGCTGGCTCAGGAATTCTGGGATTTGAAGTCAGCAAGTCATGAGGGGGCCATAGTTCTCCCATGCTGGCTGAGGAATTCTGGGAGTTGAAGTCCACGAGTCATGAAGGGGCCATAGTTCCCCCATGCTGGCTCAGGAATTCTGGGATTTGAAGTCAGCAAGTCATGAGGGGGCCATAGTTCTCCCATGCTGGCTCAGGAATTCTGGGAGTTGAAGTCCACGAGTCATGAAGGGGCCATAGTTCCCCCATGCTGGCTCAGGAATTCTGGGATTTGAAGTCAGCAAGTCATGAGGGGGCCATAGTTCTCCCATGCTGGCTCAGGAATTCTGGGAGTTGAAGTCCACGAGTCATGAAGGGGCCATAGTTCCCCCATGCTGGCTCAGGAATTCTGGGATTTGAAGTCAGCAAGTCATGAGGGGGCCATAGTTCTCCCATGCTGGCTCAGGAATTCTGGGAGTTGAAGTCCATGAGTCATAAAAGAGCAAAGCTGGCCTACCCCTGTTCTGGACTCTTCCTCAACTCCAACGGTGCTTCTCTGGGACTCACATTTTCCCCTATAAATTACCTGAATTCATAGAATCCTATCCTGGAAGGAACCTTTGAGGTCTTCTAGTCCAGCCCCCTGCTCAAGCAGGAGAGCCTATCCAAGGGTAGGCCACCTTGGCTCTTTTATGACTGGTGGACTTCAACTCCCAGAATTCCTGAGCCAGCCATGCTGAGGGGAAAGGGAGAGGTTTCCAAGCTGAACCATGCTGGCTGAGGAATTCTGGGAGTTGAAGTCCACGAGTCATGAGGGGGCCATAGTTCCCCCATGCTGGCTGAGGAATTCTGGGAGTTGAAGTCCACGAGTCATGAAAGAGCCAAGGTGGCCTACCCCTGGCCCAGAGTAAGACAACTGGCTTTCATACCTAAGGCAGGATTAGAACTCACAATCTCCAGCTTTCTAGCATGTAATTTAAAAAAAAAAGGGTTAAAAGAATAAAAGAAAATTAAGCCTTTTGTATGAAATAGGCCAACACACTAACCCTCCTTCTGATTTAGTCCTTTGGGCTTGGTGTGGGATGTGGACATAGCAGTTGTGTTTGGCCAATTCAGGCGCAGACCTGGGAACCGAGCCCATCCTGTCGGTTGCTATCGCCCTTCGTCGCTCAGAAACAAACACTCCAGGTTGTAATTCCCACTTAAAGCAAACACCAAACCCGGTTTATCGCACGAATGCGCATGCAGAAATAATTGGGGCTCCCCCCCAGGAACCTAGCGATTCTTTTTAAAGAGAAGCAGTGTTCCAGGAAATCAGATTTTCCCTACGTGGAGCATCTGGTTCGGCGGTCGCTGATAAAGTCAGGGAATAAATCAAAGGCTAGACAAGGACCTCACTTCTTGTTGCAACGACTATTTGCATTCACACAATAGGGGAGGAATGCTGGCTTAGTCTATGGTAGCCAGTAATCAGGAGTCAGGTGGCACATTTTATTCACTGAATATTTTTATTTCGAAATTTAAAAAAAATATTTTCCCCACTGAATTTTTTTAAATTTCAAAATAATAACAACAATAATAAAAAAAATTAGTGAAGATCCAGCCACAGAGCTCAAATACTTCCAAAGAAGGTAAGAACGGGTGAACAAGTTGTACTGGGGTTGGACTAGATGACCTCTAAAGCACCCCCCAAACTTTACATGCAATGATATGCCTGGAATCTGAGCACCATCTCAGTGCAACTGCTCTCTCTTAGGACAAAAGCAAACGACTCTTGTTTCTCAAATAAGAAGAAGAAAAAAAAAAAGGTTCATTGCTGGATTTCAGCAACCGGATTAGGAAGATTCCTTTCCAACTCAACCGTTCCCAGTAGCACGTATGTTGCATTTCACTTGTAACACCGGTTGCTACCCGCAACCATTAACAGGGCGCAGGGAAAGATAGCATCAAGCGCACACAAAGGCCTGAAACCCCCCCCCCACACACACACATTTTTTTTCTTCTTCTCCAAAGCGTAAAATAAAATTATCTCTGCCACTGGCTGCAAAACTCTTTGGGTTTTTAAGGAATAAAGGCTGCCTTCATCCAGGAGATCGGCAATAGTGTAACAGAATTGGAAGGGACCTTGGAGGTCATCTAGTCCAACCCCCTGCTCAGGCAAGAAACCCTATACCATTTCGGACAAATGGCTGTCCACTTTCTTCTTCTTTTTTTTTTTTATTAAAAAGTTTTATAAGTTTTACAAAAAGAACAAAACAATACAAGAACAAAAAACAACATATAGAAAGAAAAAACTAAACATTACACAACAAAACCCCCCTTCCCCAACCCGTCCCCAAACACCCCCCCTTCCCCCCCCTGAGCTTCCCAGAGCAGAATATAGGCTTAATTAAAAAAACAATTAAAAAATTATATTTATAAAAAAGAAGAAAATATAACATTGAGATATATATGTATATATATATAAAAATAAAGATTATGAAAAAGCTATATAATATTTTTTTATATCCAGTTTAAATTGTATAAATTTTATCCATTTATCCCAAACAGCAAGAAATTTCTCTTGCGTTTGTTCCTTTAAAAAAGCCGAAATCTTTGCCATTTCCGCCAAATAAGACACTTTAAGAAACCATTCCTGCAATGTAGGCAAAGATTCCTTCTTCAAATATTGTCCTACTAACAGCCTCGCGGCTGTAATCAAATTTAACATCAATATAACCTCCTTTGTATCACAATCAGTAACTATACCCAACAAAAATAATTGCGGAGTAAACTTTACCCTCCTTCTAAAAATTCTCTGAATATTCCACCATATCTTAATCCAAAATGCTTTTATCTCTCTGCACGACCACCAGATATGGTAATAAGTAGCATCCATACAACCACATCTCCAACATTTAGGTTGTAAGTCAGGGTACATAAGAGACATTTTTTGTGGATCAAGGTGCCATCTATAAAACATTTTATAAAAATTCTCCCTTAAGTTCTGTGCTTGTGTAAATTTGACATTTCTCACCCAGATGGTTTCCCAGGTATCCAATGGAACTGGCTCACCAAAGTTCTGCGCCCATCTGATCATACAATCTTTAATTAGTTCCATTTCTGAGTCCAATTCAACTAAAACCCCATAAATTCTCTTAATGTGGGTTTGTCTTTGATCCTTCACTTGCTTAATAAAATTTTCATCTTCTCTAAGAAAACCCACCTTACAATCCACCTTCCATCTATCTACTAGTTGCCTATATTGGAACCAAGAGTAAATAATATTTTCTTGTGCTAACTCTTCCCGTGATTTTAACTGCCAGTTTTGTCCATCCCATCTAAGTAGCTGTCTATAAGACACCATATCCATTTTAGCACCTCTTTTTATTCCTTCTATCGCATGCCAAGGTATAGCCCATAATGGTACTTTAAAATCACTTTTATAATATTTTCTCCAGGTCCTAAGTAAAGAAATTCTTAGAATATGAGCTTTAAAGACCCAATCCATTTTTTTTATTAAATATTAAATAGGCATGCCACCCAAAAAGTAAATCCCATCCCTCTAGATGGAGTATCTCAGGATTTGTCAAGTTTATGTCCACTTTCTTCTTAAAAACCTCCAGTGATGGAGCACCCACACCTTCTGCAGGCAGGTTGTTCCACTGGTTAATTGTTCTCACGGTCAGGAAGTTTCTCCTTAGTTCCAGGTTGCTTCTCTCCTTGGTGAGTTTCCACCCATTGCTCCTTGTCCTGCCTTCAGGCGCTTTGGAGAATAGTCTCACACCCTGCTCCAGCATGAGACCATCTACCATTGTATTTCTACCTGCGGGGTTGCTATTAAAGGCCCAATAGGCCTTGCCAGGGAATAAACCTAGCAGTTCAACCTGTTTCCAAACTCAGCTGGGCAATAACTCCAGGCTGCTTCAGACTTGACGGTGTTGCTAAAAAAAAAAAAGAATGTTCTCAACAAGCAGGAGATGCCAGAGATGGAATCTGCAGCAGGTAAGATAGCTGCCTCTCCTCGCATTCCTTGCAGGATTAAACGCGTTAGATTTCTGCTTTGACTAAAGGGGGTTTAATTCCCCGTGGTTAAAATCTCTGTGGAAAGGACCAATATTTGTACAAGCAAAAAGCCACGGCGGGAAATCCCTTTGCTATTTCTCCCACAATAAAAGGAGTTTGGGATTTGAGGCCACGATGGAGCCCATTGTTTCCTAAGCGGGGCAATCGTTAAGTGAGTTTGCTCCATTTTACAATCTTTTTTTTTGCCACCGTTGTTAAGTAAATCGCGGCAATTGGTGTTTTTTTTAATAAATGTTTTATAAATCACTGCAATTGTTGAGTAATTATAGTTATAGTGTTGTAACAACAACAACAACGGAAGAACAGAGATGGAAGGGACCTTGGAGGTCTTCTAGTCCAACCCCTTGCTCGGACAGGAGGCCCTGTACCAGGGGTAGGCAACCTGGGCTCTTTTTTGACTTCTGGACTTCAACTCCCAGAATTCCTGAGCCAGCCATGCTGAGGGGAAAGGGAGAGGTTGCCAAGCTGAGCCATGCTGGCTCAGGAATTCTGGGAGTTGAAGTCCACGAGTCATGAAGGGGCCATAGTTCCCCCATGCTGGCTGAGGAATTCTGGGAATTGAAGTCCACAAGTTATGAAGGGGCCATAGTTCCCCCATGCTGGCTCAGGAATTCTGGGAATTGAAGTCCACGAGTCATGAAGGGGCCATAGTTCCCCCATGCTGGCTCAGGAATTCTGGGAGTTGAAGTCCATGAGTCATAAAAGAGCCAAGGTTGTCTATCCCTGCCCTCTACCATCCAGACAAGTGACTATCCAGCCTGTTCTTTAAAACTTCCAGTGTTGGAGCATTCACAGCTTCTGGAGGCAAGGAGTTCCACTGGTTAATTGTCCTACCTGTCAGGAAATTTCTCCTTAGTTGTAGGTTTCTTCTCTCTTTGATGAGTTTCCATCTGTTGCTTCTTGTCCTGCCTTTAGGCGCTTTGGAAGATAGCTTGATTTCCTCTTCTTTGGGGCAGCCCCTGAGGTATTGGAATACTGCTATCATGTCCCCCCTTGTCCTTCTCTTCGTTAAACTAGACATACCCAATTCTAGCAACCAGTCCTTATATGCTTTAGCATCCAGTCCCCTAATCATCTTTGTTGCTCTTCTCTGTACTCTTTCCAGAGTCTCAACATCTTTTTTTACATCGTGGTGACCAAAACTGGGTGCCGTATTCCAAGTGTGGCCTTACCAAGGCCTTGTAAAACGGTACTAATAATTCACGTGATCTTGATTCTCTTCTAGATTCTATGCCTAGGACTATGTCAGCTTTTCTTAAGTGAATCATGTGGTTGTTAAGTGAATCCCCCATGGAGTTGCTTGTCAGAAGCTGCTTGGGAAGTTTACAGATGAGGGTCACCTGACCCCAAGACACTGCGTCCGACATAGGTTCATGCCAGTTGCCAAGCGTCTGAATTTTGATCACGTGACCAAAGTGGGAATGCTGCAAAGGTCGTATGTTTGAGGACAAGTCCTAAGTTCCTTTTTTTCAGTGCTGTCATAACAGGAAGACGGGTGGTTAAGAACTACCAAATGAATAAAAACAAATTTAGGGAAAAAAACTTCCGACGGTCACTAAATGAATGGGTTGTAAGTCGAGGACCTTTACGGATGCCCACTTCCCCGCTGGCATTGCACTGGCTCTTCTCCTAAACGTACTTTTCGTTTCCAGCCCTACGAAAGTGATTCGTCGCAGACAACCCCTATCAATTGCTTCCCACAATAGATTAAAAATTTAATTTACTGTACTGCTTCGGTTGCTGGCCAAGGTTCTCCTGAAGCTGCAAGATGGGATTAATATTAAAAATTCAATATTGCAAGGACAGCATTTCTGCTGGACAAGGGCGTGTACCCTTGACAAGGGCGTGAAATCCTTGCTCTGCTATTATGATAAAGCAAAAGGGGGATACAGGCAGTCCTCGACTTGCAACCGTTCCATTTAACGACCGTTGGAACTTACAGTGGCTCTGAAAAAAAGGGAAATAGGACCAACTTTTCACACGTACGACCGGCACGGTCGCAATGAGACTGAAAAAAAGAGAATTATGATTGTTTTTCACTCTTACGACCAGCATCCGCATGGTCACGTGATCAAAATTCAGACGCTCGGCAACTGGCTCATATTTACGAGGGCTGCAGTGTCCCCTTTTGCGACCTTCCCCAAGCAAAGTCCACGGGGAAGCCAGAGACACTTCACAGCCGTGTTGCTAACTTAACAACAGCAATGATTCGCTTAGCAACGGTGGCAAGAAAGGTCGTAAAATGAGACAAAACTCACTTCACTAGTGTCCTCGCTTAGCCAAAGAAACTTTGGGCTCAATTGAGGTTGTGATGTGGAGGATGACCTGTACTTCTTTTTTCTTCGTGCTGTATTTCATGCTCACTGAGGAATTCTGGGAGTTGAAGTCCACAGTCTTAACGTTGCCAAGGTTGGAGATCCCCAATCTAGAAGATTTAGGAAGATGTGGAAGAGTTTAACTTTGGTTTGTTTGGGGTAACTTAGTACGTGCAGAAACACCAACTGGTCAAGGGGAAAAAAAAAACAGGTTAAAAACTGGATCTTGAACTTGTATCTCTATGATAGAGATTCACGTGATGGCCTAGTTCACACATGCTAATTCAGCAGCCTTGGGATCTGGATATCTTCAGGATTGAAGACTGGATAGTTTAATGAATGAAGGACGAGGGGTGACAGGATAGTAGCCTTCCAGTATTTCAGGGGCTGCCCCAAAGAAGAGGGAGTCAAGCTATTTTCCAAGGCACCTGAAGGCAGGACAAGAAGCAACGGATGGAAACTGATCAAGGAGAGAAGCAACCTGGAACTAAGGAGGAATTTCCTGCTGATGAGAACAATTAACCAGTGGAACTACTTGCCTCCAGAAGTTATGAATGCTCCATCACTGAAAGTCTGGAAGTTGTGGGTGCTGGAGGTTCTCAAGAAGAGACTGGACAACCATTTATCTGAAATGGTATAGGGTCTCCTGCCTGAGCAGGGGGTTGGACTAGATGACCTCCGAGGTCCTGTGATCCTATGGTTTTAGAAGGAAGGAAGGAAGGAAGGAAGGAAGGAAGGAAGGAAGGAAGGAAGGAAGGAAGGAAGGAAGGAAGGAAGGAAGGAAGGAAGGAAGGAAGGAGCAAGCAATGGGTGGAAACCTGTGAGAAGGAGATCCAACCTGGAACTGAGGAGAAATTTCCTGACAGTGAGAACAATTAACCAGTGGAACAACTTGCCTCCAGAAGTTGTGGGTGCTCCATCGCTGGAGGTTTTTGAAAAGAGACTGGACAGCCACTTGTCTGAAATGGTCTAGGGGTCTCCTATTTGAGGAGGGGGTTGGACTAGAAGACCTCCAAGGTCCCTTCCAACTCTGTTATTCTGTTATGGAAAATGGTTTGGTCCAGGGGTGTCCAAACTTGGTAACTTTAAGACTTGTAGACTTCCAGAATTTCCCAGCCAAGCGAGTCCACAAGTCTTAAAGCTGCGGAGGTTGGACCACCCTGATACTGTGACTCCTACAGTGTGCAACGGGGTTGGGATTGATGGCCTTCCGAGCCCCCATCCAACTTTGATTCTAAGACTGCTTTTCGGGATGGAGTCTGCCCACCAGCCAGGATTTTTATTACATATTAAGTTGAAGTAATTATTATTATTATTATTTTTAGTCATTGCACATATTGTTGACCATATAGGACCCTTCCCGGAAATCAGATGGAAGTGCCATAAAAGTATTTGTCATGAAATAAATCTGTAGCTAACTCACAGCGTGGAATATTCTTTGTTCAGCATTGTGGAATCACTCCACCCCAGATCAAGCCAATGGAATTAGGGCTTGGCTTATGAGCAAACTCGGTCATCCTGGCTCGTCCGATCCTGGTTTACTATTACGCACGGACACAAGGTCTTTTCCGTGGCTTGCTCTCCTCTTATATGGTTACCCAGATCTGCCTGCAAAACTAAGGATGACCAGTAGGTGGCAGAAAGACAATGCAAAAAAACCTTTTTTGCTGCCCTCTAGTGTTTACCTGGATATTTGCAGTTCTGATAAAACTATTTATTACTTTTCTACACTGCCCATCTCTCTTAAGTCACACTGGGCGGTTTACCAGAGGAGAATAAAACCGTAGAAATAGCTGAAAAACTGGATTATAAACAGGTTACACATCAAAATAGACCAGGTGAAAATTCAAAGGCTGTGAACAGGGGAACAGCAGGAGCGTCCCAGGCTGACCCACAAGGATTAACACAGGAGTTACTGGGGGATTAAAAAAAGCTGCATGGGTAGTCCTCAATTTACAACAGTTCATTTAGCGACCGTTCAAAGTTACAATGGCACTGGGGGAAAAAGTGACTTTTGATGCTTTTTCACACTTGACCGTTGCAGCATCTCCGCGGTCACGTGATCCAAATTTGGATGCTCGGCAACCGACTCATATTTATGACTGTCGCAGCTTCCCCGGGTCACGTGACCCCCTTTTGCGACCCTCCGGCAAGCAAAGCCAATGAGGAGACCCGATTCACTTACAAACAGGTTACTAACTTAACTGCAGGGATTGACGTAACAACTGTGGCACGAACGGAGACGAAACTCACTTAATAAATGTCTCACTTAGTAAAAGAAATGTGAAAAAAAAGAAATCAACTGTGGTCACGCGTCAAGAATTGCCTGTCTTGAGGTATGTGTAGTGCTTAGAATAGAATAGAGCTGGAAGGGACCTTGGAGGTCTTCTAGTCCAGCCCCCTGCTCAAGCAGGAGAACCTACACCATCTCAGACAGGTGATTGTCTAGTCTTTTCTTAAAGATCTCCAGTGATGGGACGCCCACGATTTCTGGTGGCAAGCTGTTCCACTGGTTAATTGTCGTCACTGTTAGGAAGTTTCTCCTTAATTCCAGGTTGCTTCTCTCCTTGATCAGTTTCTAATCATTGTTTCTCGTCCTTCCCTCTGGTGCTTTGGAGAACAACCTGCCCCTCCCCCTGCCTTGTGGCAGCCCCTCAGATACTGGAACACTGCTATCATGTCTCCCCTATTTCTTCCTTTCTTTAGACTGGCCAAACCCAAGTCCCACAGCCGTTCTTCGTGTGTTTTAGCCTCCAGGCCTTGGATCATCTTAGTTGCGCTTCTCTGAATTTTTTTTCCTAAACTCTCAACTGTGCTGTGGGAATCCAGTTCTTGTGCCTTGCAGGGCGTAATCTTGGTCCATTTCACCAACCCCACTGATTATATTTCATTAAATAAATCAAGTTAAAGAAAGCACTGCTGGAGGACAAAAGACTTATACAGGCTGAGCCTGTGGTGTTAATCTCTGAGTGAGCCTAAGTAAGATTGCGATCGTCAATAATTTTTGAGACCTGTCAGCTAAAATGGAAAAAGCATTGTTCTCTGTGTCCTTACGCATTGATTGATGGTGCGCCATCAAGTCAGTATTGACTTTTACAGAAGCGCATGGATCCAAGAAACCGTGCCAAGTCTGAATTAGATAACCAAAAAAAAAAAAAAAAATCTATTAAACGTGCTTTAGGTCTATCTCTAAGCAAACCCTGATCTCCCAAAAAACAAACAAAAAAAAAACACCGAAAAAAAAATCTATTAAACATGCTTTAGGTCTATCTCTAAGCAAACCCTGATCTCCAAAAAAACAAACAAAAAAACCCTGATAATAAACTTGAAAACGTTGCAACGAAATCTAAGACGCAGAATTTAATTCCGCACGAAAGACGTATATGTCACGGTGTAACACAGCTAACCTTGGAAGGATTCGTATCCTGGTGTGAGTTTGCATTTTTGGCTGAGGAAGCAATTAAAGTGGTTCCTGGGTATTTTTAAAATAGTCTCTAATCAATAAAGTTAAGTGACTGTTTTAGTACGCTTGATTGCGTTCTGCATTTTTAAAAGATAGGGATCACGTGGGAACTTCCTCCCCAAGATGGAAAAATAGGGTGACAACTTCAGATGCTTCAAGATATTCGCTTTGCCTGAGGTAAAAAGTGCAAATATTAGTTAAAAGCCAAATGCAATTACTTTGCAAGAGCCAATATTGACCGATGCCAAGGAACACCACACAATAAATAGGTGGATTCTTGATCATTTTTGCAGTCGGCCGGTAAATTGAAAACCTATAGAAAAAACAAGGCCTATTATTATGTATTCATCTATTTAAAATGTTTATATAGCCGGTAATCTTCTAGCCAAATCTGGGTGGCTCTCAAACAAAGGCTAAAGCAACATATAAAAACCATAGCTAAAGCTCTAAAAGTAAACACATTAAAACTTAAATTAAGAGTGAAGAAAACTACATCCCAATTCAATCTATTAAAAGTATGAAGCTCTTTTTTTTTGCCTGTACAGAGGGTCCTCGACTTACGACTGACTACATTTGACCCCCGATATTTCTATTGCTAAGGGAGATAATTATTGAGTTTTGTCCCATTTTACGACCTTGCTTGCCACGGTCGTTAAGCAAATCACTGCGGTTTTTAAGTTACGAATGCGGTTGTTAAGTGAATCCGGCTTCCCCCAGTGACTTTGCTGGTCAGAAGGTCGCAGAAAGGGATCACGTGACTCCGGGACACTGCGACCGTCATAAATATGAGTCAGTTGCCGAGTGTCTGAATTTTGATCACGTGGCCACGGGGACAACAGTCGTTAAGTGTGAAAAACGGTCTGAAGTCACCTTTTTCAGTGCCGTTGGGTCAGAGCGTGCAGTCTCATTGCGCTTGTCAAAGGATATTATTGCTTTGACAGCGCTGAGATAAGCCAGGAGTAAACACAGTACACAGTGGTCTGTATTAAATGGTGGTTTATATTACAACTTCTACAATATCATACACCAGGAACAATATACATACACGTGCTAATACAGCAGGATCCAACAAACCACAATTACACCAGGAAACGGAAGAAAGAGAAACGACATCAGCAGAGCCTTTCCTTTATACAGAGGCTCTTAAAGAGATACAGACCCTGCGGAGTCATTTGCATCATTAGATCCTACATCTCACATTATACAAGCTGGTTAGCTGTTAAATTATTACCTTCACATGTTATAAATTTCCTAACAGTGAGGTCAACGAATCAGTGGAACTACTTGCCTCCAAGAAATGGTGGGTGCTCCATCACTGGAGTTTTTAAGAAGAGACTGGACAGCCATTTGTCTGAAATGGTCTCGGGCAGGGGTGTCAAACTCACAACATCATGTGACGTGTTGCGACGTATCATGACTTTTTTGCCATTGGTGGCAACGGGGTGGGCTTGGTTTCGCTATGATGCATCTGGCCCGTGGGCCGGCAGTTTTAACACACCTGGTCTAGGGTCTCCTACTTGAGCAGGGGGTTGGACTAGAAGACCTCCAAGGATCTCTTCCAGCTGTATTATTCTGTTATTTCCTTCTGTTATTCTGCTTTAATATTCGGTTGCGTTGTTTATTTTGGTGTTGGTGTTCTCAACAGAGATAAAAGATAAGACGAGAGAATAATGTAGGTGAAGGAGAAGGAAGAGCTTTATAAATTAAGGGCATTTCCAGATTATTTGGTTTTAATAGCTGAAAATCCCCTTTGACGGAATAGATATATTAATGAAAAAAGTTGAAAAATGTTTGGTTTGTTAGCTGATTTAAATTTAATAAAGAGAAAACTAAAATGTTAGTAAAAATACGAGGATGGAAGGTCAACATGAACTGATTGGAAAGATCTTGGTTTAATATTTAAATTGTCTAATATTTAAAATACTCAACAATACATTGGTTTTATATTCCTATTTCTATTGAGCCTTTTATCCTTTCTAAAAACCAATTATTTGGGAGGAAATTGCTACAGTTAAACCAAAGAAACGGAGGGATTTTCTTCAGACATGCAAAGTCAATGGGGAAAAGTCAAATTCACTTAACTACTGTGTTACTAACTTAAAAACTTCAGCGATTCGCTTAAGGACTGTGGCAAGACAGGTCGTAAAACAGGGCAAAACCTACTTGCCTCACTTAGCAACCAAAATTTAGGGCCGAATTTGGTCGTAAGTCGAGGACTAGCTGTATACAATTGGTTGTGAGTTGAAGACGCTAATGTGCAAAATTTTAGAACTTTTTCTGGAAAAGCAATAGCCAGAAAATCTGGAGATTTTCTGGCTTAGGCTGATAGTGTGACATGCTTAAAAAACAAGCCATGGTCTGTTCAGGGTCATTTGGAGTTTTTTTTAAAAAAAACATGGCTTGCACACACCCCTGGGAGAACAAGATGGGGGCTGCCAGCAAAGGATAAAAAATGCTTGTTGACATTTAAACTATGGCGACAAGACACCAACTGTCACCAAAGCAAGAAGACATCTGTCAAGCAACGTCGTTTTAAAAACCGTGCCATTTTTAACATCTGGAGGCTAGTTTTTTTTTTTTGCACAATTCCTCTGAGGTTTCGTATGGCTCCACACAGGGGTGATTTCCTCCGATCTATTCATGGTTCCGTTTATCGTAGTTAAAATCAGTGCCAGTTATATTTACTTTACGGTTTGTTCTACAGAGCATAAAAATCAACCTTTAAAAAAAAAAAAGTTTTGGTATCGATGGGATGTTTGCAGAATCGTGGCCCTCAGAGAAGTCACAGCGGAAAAGTCTGGGCTACTTCCTTGCGCACCTACAGCTTGGCAGTGCACAACAGCATTCCTTTGTGTCCCTTACTTGAAATGCAAGTTTCTAGCCCTTAAGACAAATTTGATACCTTTGGGAAGAAAGAGAAACCTCGGGGATTGCCAAGTTTTGACCCGGTTTTTGTTTTCCTGCCGTAACTTCATACCTGCTCTTGCGAAAAAAAAGGTCACAAATTATGAGTCATTGTCTTACATAACACACAAACACACACACACACAGAAACACAAATTTAAGAGGCACCTACAAAGGTGCTTTGCATCTACAAAACCCCTCTAAAGCATCTTTTCTGAATTCATCCCTTCTTGCAGCACCAATAGTAGTCCTTGACTTGCAACCGTTTGAAGTTACAACGGCACTGAACAAATTAACTTGCGACCAGCATTCACACTTGTGACATTGCCGCATCCCCCTGGTCACATGATTAAAATTTGGATTGACAGAAGAATAATCTGGGGGTCCAACTTAATAATAATAATAATGAAGTTGGAAGGGACCTTGGAGGTCATCTAGTCCAACCCCCTGCTCAGGCAGGAAACCCTATACCATTTTGGACAAATGGCTGTCCAGTCTCTTCTTAAAAACCTCCAGTATTGGAGCATTCACCGCTTCTGGAGGCAGGTTGTTCCACTGGTTAATTGTTCTCACTGTCAGGAAGTTTCTCCTTAGTTCTAGGTTGCTTCTCACCTTGATGAGTTTCCATCCGTTGCTTCTTGTCTTTTCCTTCAGGCACTTTGGAGAAGAGCTTGACTCCCTCTTCTTTGGGGCAGCCCCTGAGATACTGGAAGACTGCTATCATGTTCCCCCCCTAGTCCTTCTCTTCATTAAACCAGATATACCCAATTCTCGCAACCGTTCCTTATATGCTTTAGCCTCCAGTCCCCTAATCATCTTTGTTGCTCTTCTCTGTACTCTTTCTAGAGTCTCAACATCTTTTTTACATCATGGTGACCAAAACTGGATGCCGTATTCCAAGTGTGGCTTTGAGTCAGGATTGCAGGAGAATACACCAAAATGACATCCAGACAGCTGGGAGGAAAGGAAATTTATGTACAGTATTCCCCAGTGCAAAGAGATTTGCCTGTGGGGGCAGCTACACAGAAATGGGGTGCAGATATATTGTTTTATAGGGGGAACTGATCCTTGGTGTGGGCTTGAAGGCCGTGCCGGTTCTAGTGTGCAACACTTGAAGGGTGTGTGGGGGTGTGTGTGTACATGTTGAGCCCGGAGAGGGCGTTGATTAAGTCAAGGGAGGTGGATTGAATCTCTTTCTTTGTACTGTGAGTGTTATCATTACGATTACATTGAGTTTTGTCTGTTTGCTTTATTTATGTTTACAGTTTGAAATAAGCCTTTGAGTCATTCTAATTTTTGTTCTGAGTTTAAAAGATTTGGAAGGTTGTTAATCAGCAACTTTGTGGGAGACCTGGCTTAGTTAACATATGGCTTCCTGTACAATATTTCTTTTATATATATATATATAATATTTTATCGGTTTTCCAGTTTTACATTTGAGTATTTGGAAGGCAACGTGGTGATTGGGTTAGTCAATAGTTCAATAACAAAATCTTTAGTACATATCTCAGGTTACATCATCAAATATTTCTTCCCTCTTTCCCTTAACATTTGCTATATCGTATTTAAGCTAGTAAATGTCTAATTATATCAAACTTAGTTAAAACTTCATTATCATCTTTATCAATACATTTTTTTTGCTTATCCATATCCATATCCTGTTATTAAGTTTGACCTAATTTTTAGTTTTTAATTGCAGTACTCCAATTTAACCTTTAATATCCATAGTCTTTGAGTTTCGGGTAACCCAAATTTCCTTTATCTCACTACATAAAAATTATAATGTCTAAAATGCACATATGACTTACTTAAAATATATTCTTATTTTATTTCGTAAACATTTTCTGTTTTTCGCCCTAGTACACCACCCCCTTAATAATAGAGTATCCTTTGTTATCTCAAGTCCCTCATCTATATTATTTGGGCTAAACAATAGTTCAAACTTATTTCCTAGTAGTTTTCATTTCTCTTTTAAGTCTAAATCCTCAGTATTAAACAGATTAATCCCTGTATAATATTTCTAATGCATATATAAATTTATAAGTTCTTCCTAGAGGAAGCTTAGCAACTGTCATGTACTTACGACGGTTGCAGCGTCCCGGGATCATGAGATCACCTTTTGCAAACTCCTGACATGTAAAATCAATGGGGAAGACAGATTCACTTAATGTCCATTTGTCTGATATGTTATAAGGTTTCCTGCTTGAGCAGGAGGTTGGATTAGAAGACCTCCAAGGTCCCATTCCAACTCTGTTAACTCTTCTTATTCCGTTAACCAGGTTACTAACTTAACAACGTGGCAAGAAAAGTTGTAAAACGGGGCAAAAACACACAACAGCTGTTTTGCTTAGCAGTGGAAATTTTGAGCTCAATTATGCTCGTACGTTGAGGAGTGCGTGTACATCTCTAGTCACCTGCTGAGCAACTTACTACATCTATATATAGACTGCAAAAAAACCTGCATTTTCCTTAACCATAAGATCCTGGGTAGGTCACCAAGATGGCCTAAAACAGGGATCTTCAAACTTGGCCCTTTGATGACTGGTGGACTTCAACTCCCAGAATTCCTCAGCCAGCCTCCATTTTGTTTGTTAGATTTAAGACAGGGGTCTTCAAACTTGGCCCTTTGATGACTGGTGGACTTCAACTCCCAGAATTCCTCAGCCAGCCTCCATTTTGTTTGTTAGATTTAAGACAGGGGTCTTCAAACTTGGCCCTTTGATGACTGGTGGACTTCAACTCCCAGAATTCCTCAGCCAGCCTCCATTTTGTTTGTTAGATTTAAGACAGGGGTCTTCAAACTAGGTCCTTTGATGACTTGTGGACTTCAACTCCCAGAATTCCTCAGCCAGCGTTCCACAAGTCAACAAAGGGCCAAGTTTGAAGACCCCTGGCCTAAGTCAAGACATCTCTGTTTTTTTCATTCTTTGAAGACAGGAGAAATTCTCACAAGTCTTTCTCTGGAGTTGTACAAGCCAGTTTTAAACCCACATCTATCCTGACCAGGGAAAGAAACCTTTCAAATAAAGATTTAAGGGGGGGGGAAGTGTTCACCAAGACAGATGACTTTTAACACCGCTCTTTGGAATTGTGTTAATGGCGGCTGCTGCGGTGAGGTGTGTGTGAATCCGGGTGCCAATTTAGCGCAACGAATGCAGGTTACAATCTGGTTACAAGCATGGAAATTCTGGATAGTTGCATGGATACCCCCGCCTTTCCCGAATGGCAGAGGGACAGAGATGACTTCATCTATTCCAAAGCAAAACCAGTTCGGTTAGTCCGGCTGCATTCACACAACCCCCCATTCCACAACCAGGTAGCCAAGGTTTAGTGCCCCTGGCGATCTCCCATGGCTGAGGCTAACCCTGAAAGAGGATTTTCCTGTCTAGCTTAACCCCCTACCTCATATTGCCTCTTCCGCCCCATTCAAGCCCAAACCAAGGAATAGAATAGAATAAATACAGAATAGAATAAATATAGAATAGAATAGAAAAAATATAGAATAGAAAAAATATAGAATAGAATAGAATATAGAATAGAATAAATATAGACTAGAATAGAATAAATATAGACTAGAATAGAACAGACAGAATAAAAAAAATATAGAATAGAAAAAATATAGAATAGAATAAATACAGAATAGAATATAGAATAGAATAAATATAGAAAAGAATAGAATAGAAAAAATATAAATAGAATATAGAATAGAATAGAATATAGAATAGAATAAATATAGAATAAAATAAATATATAATAAAATAGAAAAAATATAGAATAGAATAGAATAAATATAGAAAAAATAAAGAATAGAATAGAATATAGACTAGAATAAATATAGAATAGAATAGAATATAGAATAGAACAGACAGAAAAAATATAGAATAGAATAGAATAAATATAGAATAGAAAAATATAGAATAGAATAGAATAGAATAGAATAGAATATAGAATAGAATAGAATAGAATAGAATAGAATAAATACAGAATAGAATAGAATAGAATCTGGAAGGGACCTTCGAGGTCTTCTAGTCCAGCCCCACCCACCCACCCACCCCTCAAGCAGGAGAACCTACATACCCTCTCAGACAAGGCACTGCCCTGTCTCTTCTTTAAAAACCTCCAGTGAAACTAACACGAGTTAGCTGGCCCTTGCCTTGTCGTCTGGATGTGGCTCCGGGTCTGCCCACCCTCGACAAGGAGGCGACGGCGGGCGCCGCCGCGGGACCAGCTGCCTCTCTCCCCGGCCAGATTTAGCCCCGGGGATCCCCCTCCAGATCCCCGGAAGGCGAGGCGAGACAAGGGGCTAAATCTGGTCCTGGGGGGGAAGGGAGGGGAGGGGAGGGACGCGGCTTCTTCTTCTTCCCCTTTTTCCGCGCAGCAGCTGGGCGCCCGCGGGCGCCTCTCTCTCGCTCCGGGACCTGCCGGCGGCGTCCGAAGGGTTAAGAAGGGCCGGGCCGGGCGGGGTTCGGAGGTGACCGGCCGAGGCGTGGGGCCGGGCCGGGCTCCGCCTTCCCGCGGCCAAGGGAGGAGAGCTGGCCGCCCGCCCGCCCGCCCGCCTGCCCTGCAGTGCCGGCCGGAGGACCGGCCAGTTGCAAGCAGACGCCGAGCAGCAGCGGCTGCGCCTCCGCCGGGCATCCTCGCGGTAGCGGCAGCAGCGGCGGCCAGCATGAGCCCCCCCTGGTGAGTGGCGCCGGGGAGGGGCTCGGGCCCCGGGAGGGGAGGGGAGGGAGGGGGCGTCCAAGCCGGGGACCCTGGTGGAGGGGAGGGGGGGGCTTCTCTTGGGGACCCGCGCGGGACGGAGGGAGCAAGCTTGGGGGGTCGCTTTGCCCGGGACTGGAGGAGGCTGGCTAGATGGGGGGGAGGGGGGGAGGGAGGGGGTCGCCCCCTCCCCAGGGTGTCATTCTGGGGGGGGGGGAGGAGACGCTCGCCCGGAGGGACCCCGGCCATCCTTAGGCTCGCTTCCTTCCCCCCCCCTCTCTTTCTCTCTCTCTCCTCCCTCTTCGTTCTCCCCTTTCTTCTTTTACCCCCTCCCTCCCTCCCTCCCTCCTTCTTTTCCTTTCCTGACTTCCTTCCTTCCCTCGCTCCCCTTCTCCCCTCCCTCTCTTTTCCGAATTCCTTCTTTCCTCCCTTCCTTCGCTTTTTTTTTCTTTTCTGCCCCTCTCCCTCCTTTCCTCCTTCCTTCCTTCTTCCCTCCCTCTCTCTCTCCTTTTCGCCTTCCTTCCTTCCTTTTCCCTATTCCCCTCCCTCCCTTCCTTGCTTCTTCCCCCTCTCTCTCCTTTCCTCCTTTACGCCTGCCTTCCTTCTTTCCTTCCTTCCTTTTCCCCATTCCCCCTCTCCCTCCCTCCCTTCCTCCCTCTTTCTTTCTTTCTTTCTTTCTTTCTTTCTCTTCCTACCTCTTACTTTCTGCTCTCCTTCCTTCCCTCCCCTCCCTTTCTTTTTTCCTCCCTCTTTCTTCTTTCTTTCCTCCCCTACTTCCTTTCCTCCTTTCTTTCTTTCTTCCTTCCTTCCTTCCCTCCCCTCTTTCTTCCTTCCTTCCTTCCTTCCTTCCTTCCTTCCTTCCTTCCTTCCTTCCTTCCTCCCTTTTCCCCATTCCCCCTCTCCCTCCCTCCCTCCCTCCCTTTCTTTCTTTCTTTCTTTCTCTTCCTACCTCTTACTTTCTGCTCTCCTTCCTTCCCTCCCCTCCCCTCCCTTTCTTTTTTCTCCCTCTTTCTTCTTTCTTTCCTCCCCTACTTCCTTCCTTCCTTTCCTCTCTTTCTTTCTTTCTTTCTTCCTTCCTTCCTTCCTTCCTTCCTTCCTTCCTTCCTTTCCTCCCCTCTTTCTTTCTTTCTTTCTTTCTTTCTTTCTTCCTTCCTTTTCTCCCCTCTTTCTTTCTTTCTTCCTTCCTTCCTTCCTTCCTTCCTTCCTTCCTTTTCTCCCCTCTTTCTTTCTTTCTTTCTTTCTTTCTTTCTTTCTTTCTTTCTTTCTTTCTTTCTTTCTGTCTTTCTGTCTGTCTGTCTGTCTGTCTTCCTTCCTTCCTTCCTTCCTTCCTTTTCTCCATTTCTCCCCCCTCTCTCCTCCCTCCCTCCATAGGTGAGGGTGGCCTCTGTCTGCCATCCCTGGGGGAGGAAGGGGGAGATTTGAATGTAGATCAAATTCTCTCCTTAGCTTTTCTTTTGAAACTTTTGACCTGGGGGGAGGGAGGGGGGGAGAAAGGCTTCCTGAAAGAAAGGGAGAGGCCGCTTGGCTGTAAAATGGGTATAGGGGTATAGGGGAAATAGGAAATAGGAATTTGGGGTAGGATAAAGGTAGGTACAATAATTGGGCAAGTCCCCATAATAATCCCAAGCTTTAACAAACAAGCTACCGTCTGGATCTAAATGTTAAATAAACATAATTTATATAATACTAAACAATTATAAAGGCAGAATTAACTATAATCATATAACTGAAATTTGATAAGTACGTAAAATTCTTCTAAATAGTTATTCATACTTAATAACTCATCAACTAATTCTAATCATCACCATTAGTATTTAAAGTCACTCGTAATACAGATGTTACTAATCTAAGAAAAAAATAAAACTTAAAGATCTATCACTTATTCTATTCAATTTTAAAATTCAATTCAGTTTTAAGTCCTATTCATATTCTAACATGTCTCTAACCATCGATAAAATTTTTTCCCAAGTTTTGAAATAAATTGAGTTTTCTTTCTAAATGTAGAATTATTATTATTTTTTAAACAGACCTGGCTGTTGTGTGAACACAGCCAAAGACGGAAACTTTGGTTTGGTCCGTAGCAAAACACTTTTCTGTTTTAATTCAGTGCCCCTAATCCCAAGTTTGGAATCACTGGGTGTACTTTGACAGCTCTAAACTGGGTCACTTTAATTTAAACTTGGAAAAAGCCTTGCATTCGCGCCTCGCTCTAAGCAATGGCTTGGTTTACCCACGAACAAATAGAACAAATTGCAACTGGCCAGCTTTACGCAGGACCCTAAGCCATCGCGAGGGGGTTGAATTGCAGCAAAACCCGGGTTCGCACATGACGCAGAACAAGCCACAATGCTCCTTAATGAAACGCCTCGACTTTCCTTTCTCTGGTGGCTTCGAGAAAGATTATGCACAAGGGCAACTTTGTATGAAAGGAAGAAAAGTGATATCTTTCTGTTTTGCAGTTCAGTTTTTTTAAAACAAACATTTTGCAATTGCTGAAACAGACACTTCAGAGTTTTATCGGTGCATTTCCATGGCATTGGGGAGGGTTTAAATCCATGTTTCTCAACCTGGCCAACTTTAAGACCATGTAGACTTCAACGCCCAGAATTCTGGGAGTTAAAGTCCACATGTCTTAATGCTTTATATACGGTATTTGTTTCTTTTATTAAGGTTATTTGCCACCTCTTTAAGTTGCCTCTGCAAAATATAGAGATATATAATTTTGTACAATCCCCTCTTGCTGAAACTATTAACCAGTGGAACCACCTGCCTCCAGAAGCGGTGAATGTTCCAACACTGGAAGTTTTTAAGAAGAGACTGGACAGCCATTTGTCCGAAATGGTATAGGGTTTCCTGCCTGAGCAGGGGGTTGGACTAGATGACCTCCAAGATCCCTTCCAACTTCATTATTATTGTTGATTATTTTTATTATTATTATTGATCATCGCACAGTCAGCCAGATGTTCAGACTGGATTTGGCATTTTATCTACCTATCGAGTCCTTACCCAGGACCTGGGATAGGCAGATGTGGATGTTTGATGGTATTACAGATATCATTGCAGGATGGAAGCAGTTCCTAGTAAGGCCGCCTTTTACAATTGACTAATAGCAAATTTGTCAATGCCAATGGTGTTCAAGTGGTGCTCCAGTTGTTTTGGGATTGCACCCAAGGCGCCTATGACTATTGGTACTACCCTTGCTTGCTTTTGCCACAGTCTTTCTATTTCTATTTGTAGGTCTTTGTATTTTGTTATCTTCTCCAGTTCTTTATCGTCTATTCTGCTGTCTCCAGGCACTGCCACGTCCACTATCCAGACTTTTTTGTCTTTCTTATCGACAATTGTTAAGTCTGGGGTGTTATGTTGCAGGTGCTTGTCTGTTTGAATTCTGAAGTCCCAGAGCAGTTTAACTTTTATCATTTTCTATAATAATAATAATAATATCCCAAAACAACTGGAGCACCACTTGAACACCATTGGCATTGACAAATTCGCAAAAGGCGGCCTTACTAGGAACCACTTCCATCCTGCAACGAGATCTGCAATACCATCAAACATCCACATCTGCCTATCCCAGGTCCTTGGGAAGGACTCGATAGGTAGACAAAAATGCCAAATCCAGTCTGAACATCTGGCTGACTGTGCGATGATCCATAATAATAATAATAAAGTTGGAAGGGATCTTGGAGGTCATCTAGTTCAACCCCCTGCTCAGGCAGGAAACCCTATACCATTTCAGACAAATGGCTTTAATTTAGAATTTTAATTACAGGCAGCCCTCAACTTCTATGACCCCCCCAACTGAGCCCCAAAGTTTTCCGTTGCTAAGCGAGACAATTTGTTAAGTGTGTTTTGCCCTCAATCTTTTCGCCAGAGTTGTTAAATGAATCTCTGCAGTTGTTGAGTTAGCAACCTGGTTAGTGAATCTGGCTTCCTCCCCGTTGACTTTGCAACGGTCGCAAAAGGGTGTCGCATAACCCCCCCTGGGACGCCGTGACCATCATAAATACAAATCAGTGGCCAAGCCTCTGAATTTGAATCCTGTGACCTGGGGGGAGGCTGCAACGGTCGTAACTGTGAAAAACGGTCCTAACGATCAAAAAAACAAATGGTTTGAAGCCAAGAACCACCTGTATTTTAATTTCAGCCCCCCCCCAAATAACACAACATTCTGTCCATTCAAAGTGCACAAGCGCTTATTTTATCAGGATAGAACAGAGATGTTCAGATGGAGGACCTTGAAACGAAACTTAAAAGTGTGTGGTTTAAGGAGGGGGAAAAAAATTTCCTCACAATCTCACTCACAATTTATTGTTGGGTTTTTTTTTTTTTTCCCTCCCTTAAACCGCACACGTTTAAGTTTCGTTTCATGCTCCTCGTCTCAAACCTCTCCTGATTTCCTCGCGCAGGTACTCCTTGAATTGCGACAGGGTCATTGAGTGGCCGTTCGAAGTTATGATGACAGTGGGAAAAAAGCGACTTGGAACCGTTTTTCACACTTAACGACGTTTTTCACTGCAGGTTTTTAAGAAGAGACAGGACAGTCCCTTGTCTGAGAGGGTATATAAGTTCTCCTGCTTGAGGGGGAGTGGGGGTGGACTAGAAGACCTTGAAGGTCCCTTCCAGATTCTATTCTATTCTATTCCATTCCATTTCATTTTCTATTCTATTCTATTCGATTCCATTCCATTCCATTCCATATTTTCTATTCTATTCCATATTTTCTATTCTATTCTATTTTATTCTATTTTTTTTTATTCTATTCTATTCTATTCTATTCTATTCTATTCTATTCTATTCTATTCTATTCTATTCTATTCTATTCCATTCCATTCTATTCTATATTTTTTCTATTCTATTGTATTCTATTCTATTCTATTCCATTCCATTCCATTCCTTTTTTCTATTCCATTCCGTTCCATTCCATTCCATATTTTCTATTCTATTCTATTCTATTCTATTCTATTCTATTCTATTCTATTCTATTCTATTCTATTCTATTCTATTCTATTCTATTCTATTCTATATTTTTTCTATTCTATTCTATTCTATTCTATTCTATTCTATATTTTTTCTATTCTATTCTATTCTATTCTATTCTATTCTATTCTATTCTATTCTATTATTTTTTCTATTCTATTCTATATTCTATTCTATATTTATTCTATTCTATATTTTTTCTATTCTATATTTTTTCTATTCTATTTTTATTCAGTTCTATTCTATATTCTATTCTATATTTATTCTATTTTATATTCAAAATTCAGACGCTTGGCAACTGGCTCATATTTATGACGGTCGCAGTGTCCCCCGGGGGAGGATCACGTGATCCCCTTTTTGTGACCTTCTGACACCCAAAGCCAGTGGGGGAAGACAGCTTCATTTAACGACCATCTTACTAACTTAGCAACGGCAGTGATTCACTTAACAATTGTGGCGGGAAAGGTCGTAAAAGGGGGCAACGCTCCCTTAACAAATGTCTCACTTAGCAACATAATTTTTGGGCTCAGCTGTGGTCGTAAGTTGAGGACTCTCCCTATTAGGAAGTCAAACCTCCCGCTACAGCTTCAAGTCAGTTGGGAAAGTCGGTTGCGGTAACTGAGGCCTGAAATTAAAATAATATTCTTAAGTGGTTTGATTCATGCTTGACACGCCTTACCTAGATTTTTGTGACCTTTGTTTATTCTAGAGCAGACATGTCAAACACAAGGCCCGAAGTGGTTTCATGTGTGGCCCGCGAAGCCATCCTGGAAACAGTGAGGGAACGGCCCCCGCTGCCTTGGCCCTGGCCCAGGCCGGTCAGAAGCCAATGTACAATTTTGTGGTGGCCATCTTGGCACTTGCCCCGGTGGACCATGCCTTGGCGCTTGCCCCGGTCCCACCCCCTTCTGCCAGAGACCCTCTGATCTGTCCCACTCCTGCCCAGGCCCCCCCATAGGCACCCTTGACAAGAAATGATGTAGAACTGGCCATGCCCACCCAGTAGGCCACACCCACTCCATCCACGCCCACCCAGTAGGCTGCACCCACTCTGGCCACACCCACCCGACCCCCCAAGGGCAACCGCAATGCTGATGCGGCCCTCAGTGAAATTGAGTTTCTCTGGGCATAATTACTCAGGTGTTTATGAAAGCCGGGTTCAATAAATTAATTCCCCGTGATAGACGAGGCGGTTTCCTCGTCTTATCACGGAGAATAATTTATGGAACCCGGCGTTCATAAACGTGGCTGAATTGTCTCAAGTTTGCTTGAGCTGCGGCGTGTCGGAAGATGGGAGAACTTTTATGACTATGCAAAAGTTGGGAGTGCCTCTAGCCATGCACAGAGTAGGCTTCCCCCCTCCATGTGGCATGACCTAGAGGACTAGCGAAAGCTAAGTTGTTTTAATTCTTGTATATAACTGTTTTTATTGTTTTAAATGTTGTTTTAACAATAAATAACTGGAGTATACTCTTCCCGGAGATCGAAGATTGCATCATTGAACAATATGACCGGGATTCGTATTTTTATAACCATTTAGGATATATGTATGTATGTATGTATGTATGTATGTATGTATGTATGTGTATATATATATATATATATATATATATATATATATATATATATACACACACACACACACACACACACATTCAAAATTTTGTGGCTGACAAAGAGTTAGTGGGAGACCAGTATAGCTATTTCAGGCTCATTTTGCCCTCATCAGCTAGTCACACCCTTCAGGGATTTGAACCTGGGCAGCTTGCGTGTTAGGCAACATCCCTGAAGGGTGTAACTAGCTGATGAGGGCAAAATGAGCCTGAAATAGCTATACTAGTCTCCCACTAACTCTTTGTCAGCCACAAAATTTTGAATTTATAGTGTTCACAGTATGTGAGGTCTGCCTGCAAAAACATGCTCCTAGATTGGAGCGAAAGGCAGAACAGACTGATTTATATTTGGTAGACTGGGTGTCTCACCCAACAGATAAGATATATATAAATATCCCATATATACTTCCAATTTGACGCAGGAAAAAACCCAAATAACCAAAGACCTATACACACACACACACACACACACACACACACACACAGGTGAGCAAACCACTTGATTTGTGGTTTTTGTATAAGGCTTCAGATCCGTTCTATGTCCTTTCTCTGACGGTCTCGTTTCTCGGGTGCCCTTTAGCAACCATCCTCAAACATCTCACTTCCATGGTGATTTTTGCTTGTGTTTCGTTTGTAAGCATCCACGCTTGGCACCGCTGACACAGGATGGGCATAAACATGCCTTGTATGAGATGCTTCTTGGTTCCACTGATCGGTACCACTTCATGCTGTAAGAGTGGAGCTGGTTGTCCCAATATTTGGTTTGCCAACCTATGTTCAGCAAAGTCTTGGTGCACTTTTATTATCCCTGAATGCAATGAGGGTCATCTTCTCCCCTATAAATCTGGGTTGGTGGCCTGGTGGGAGAGGGAGGGACAGACCTTTACGGGTGCGTGCATGCGCACACCCCCACATGTAGCTGTGCGAGCGTATGCACGAACAGGGCCGTGAGCATACATGCTCTGTCAATGGGGCTGCAAGCACTGGTGTGAGGGTTGCACTGAGGCTAGCACAAGCACAAGGGTCACACCGAGGATAGCGCCAGCGCAAGAATCACGGCAAGGGTTGCACCGGCATGAGAATCACTGCAAGGTTCGTGTCAAGGCTAGCCCTGGCATGAGAGGAAAATGAGTGTGGGTGCATGCATGCACGCACGCACTGGTCAGCCACTTACACGGCCCAGTGGCCAAAAGGCCACAGCCCAGGGGTGGGCTGCAGCCCATGTGTTGGGGACCTCTGATCTAAGAGACAGCTAAGTTGCTGGGGAGCCATGCTAGTTGATTTTTTTCAAGCTCCAAAGCAGAGGTCCCCAACTTATGGGCCGCAGCCTCTTTGCGTGCTCACTCCCCTGGTGCCACTATTGACGTGAATCTTGTGCAGGCGGTGGCAGCGCCACTAGTATCGTGCGGGTGGCGGCATTGCCACGAACCTTTGGGGCAGTGGCAGCACTGTAAGTGGCAAGTGGGCTGTGGCGGGAGTCACACACCTGGGCGGCATCACTGTGGGCTGCGGTACAATCCTTGCACGGGGCTGGCGCTGCGATCCTCGCACTGGGACAGCATCTTTGCAGGCCACAGCGCGATCCTCGGGGGCGACGGAACGATCCTCGCGCTGGGGAGGGCATTGATGCGGGCCTGGCAGCGCTGGCGCTACAAACCTCACACAGGCACTGCCATCACTGAGAGCCTTGTGCGCATGCTTGCCGCCCTGTTTGCATGGTGTGCAAATGAAATGAAGGTTTTGGAAATGGCCTGTGGTCAGCTGGGCCTCCCTCCACGCTGGGTGTCTCCACCCATGGCCACTTTAAGACCTGTGGACTTCAACTCCCAGAATTCCCCAGCCAGCATGGGAGTTAAAATCCACAGGTCTTAAAGTGGTCAAGGTTGGGGACCCCTGCTCTACACAATCAGAAGTCTCCCTGTGCTAATAAGACAGAAGGAATCAAGCCACGTCATCATGGTTTCCGTAGGAAATTGATGAGCTGGTGAAGGAACAAATAAATATAATATAGAATAGAAGTGGAAGGGACCTTGGAGGTCTTCTAGTCCAACCCCCTGCTCAAGCAAGAGACCTATACGATTTCAGACAAATGGCTATGGAACCTCTCCTTAAAAACCTCCAGGGTTTGACCCCCCACAATTTCTGGAGGCATGCGGTTCGACCGGTTAATTATCCTCATTGTTAGGAAGTTTCTCCTTCATTCCAGTTGCTTCTCTCCTTGATTAGTTTCCATCCGTTGCTTCTTGTCCTGCCTTCAGGGGCTTTGGAGAATAGGTGGACCCCCTCTTCTCTGGGGCAGCCCCCCAAATATTAGAAGACTGCTATCATGTTACCCCCAGTCCTTCCTTTCTCTAGACTAGCCATACCCAAATCCCGCAACCGTTCCTTGTATGTTTTAGTCTCCAGACTTTTGATCATCTTAGTGGCTCTCATCTGAATTTTTTCCAAACTCACAACATGTTTTTTGTGATATGGTGACCAAAATTGGCTGCAGTATTCCAGGTGTGGCCTCATTAGGACTTTATAAAGTGGTATTAATACTTTGCATGATCTTGATTCTATGCCTCTGTTTATATAACCCAGGATTGTCTTGGCTCTTTTGGCTGCTGCCGCAGGCTAAATAAGGCAACTAAATCAATAGGGGGAAAAATTAAGTGTTTGTATACTTCTGTTATCCCAGCTGATGGACACCCCTCCAGATGTTAAATTTACCTGGCTTCATCTGGCTTTGTATGTCAGACGGTCGCAAAAGGGGATCGCGTGACCCCCGGGGTGCTGCAACCTGTCATAAATATGAACCCCAAATTTTGATCACGTGAACGCGGTCGTAAGTGAGAAAAATGGTCCTAGGTCACTTTTTTCAGTGCTGTTGTAACTTCGAACGGTCACTAAATGGACCGTTGTAAGTCAAGGACTACATGAAAAGAGGCAAGTCATTAAGAGAGGCTATTGTAGCGCTAGTCCTTGACCGGCCGTTTGATGATGACCTCGGAAAGGTTACTTTAGAATTGATAATGCACTTCCAGCCATTGTAAGTGTTGCCCCCCCCTTGCGCTGTGTGTCAAAACACCCAGCAGTCACAAACTAATACTAACTTCCTGCCTGAGCAGGGGGGTCAGGGGTTCTCAACCTTGGCAACTTTAAGACTTGTGGACTTCAACTCCCAGAATTCCTGAGCCAGCATGGGGGAACTATGGCTCCTTCATGACTCATGGACTTCAACTCCCAGAATTCCTCAGCCAGCATGGGAGAACTATGGCATCCTCATGACTCATGGACTTCAACTCCCAGAATTCCTCAGCCAGCATGGGGGAAATATGGCATCCTCATGACTCATGGACTTCAACTCCCAGAATTCCTGAGCCAGCATGGGGGAACTATGGCCCTCTCATGACTGGTGGACTCCCAGGAATTCTGGGAGTTGAAGTCCACAACTCTTAAAGTTGCCAATGTTGAGAACCCCTGGGTTAGATGATCTCCAGGTATCTTCCAACTTTATAGTAGCAATTGTGAGAGGGACCTCGGAGTCCTAATGGACAATCCCTCCAAGGTCCCTTCCAACTTGATGATGATGATGATGATGATGTTTGATTGGTCAGCTTTTTTTTTTTTTTAATTGCATTTTTTTCTGACTTTGCAACAGTCTTCTTCGGGGCTTCCCCTGGATTTATTTCCTTGAATCTCTTTGCTAACTTTGCAACCGTGACTGTAATATAATGAACTCTAATCTACTTTATGTCGGGTCTGCTTAATCTACTTTATGACCTACGAGACTGGTGTCCCTCTGGACCTGCATTCCTTATCTCAGTTTCTCTCCACAAAGATACCGCACCTGTATCTTAATTTCCTTTTATTTCTTGGTACAAAAACGATGACAATCTGTAATTAAGGATGGAAAGAGACTTCCACAATCCTTTCCCATGATGTGCCAAGTGTCTTTTATTGGGGTTTTTAAACAGATAAGTAAAAGAAAATAAATTGTTACTGGAAGAATCGGTTGGCAGAACAAAGCTTTGCACAATTATTGATTCCGTAAAAAAAGGTTTGGACCTCCTGCTTGAGCACGGGGCTGGACTAGAAGACCTCCAAGGCCCCTTCCAGCTCTATTCTGTTCCGTTCCATTCCATTCCATTCTATTCTATTCTTCATTCCTACTATTCCAGTGGTTCTCAACCTTTTTAATGCCACAAACCCAACCGGTCGTAAGTCGAGGACTACTCAACCGGTCGTAAGTCGAGGATTACTCAACTGGTGCAGCACCGTTTGCAGAATGGGACTTTTGGCGGGCTCAGCCGGGCAGAGACAGCCTGGACAATTCCTATTGGCTTTTGAAAGCCAATAGAATTAGACTCTATTCAAGAGAGTCTATTCTATTGGCTTTCAAAAGCCAATAGAATAAAATGGAGTAGCACAGCTAAGGAAAAGGGGAAAAAAATGGCGGACTGCGTTGTTTGGCAACCCCCGTGAAATGGTCGTTCGACCCCAAATGGGGTCCCGACCCACAGGTTGAGAACCACTGTTCTATTCCATTCCATTCCATTCCATATTCTATTCTATTCTATTCTATTCTATTCTTTCTATATTTCATTCTATTGTCTTTCTACTCTACTCTACTCTACTCTACTCTACTCTACTCTACTCTACTCTATTCTATTAGGAAGGGTTAGCACCCCCTAAATCTTTTTACAACCTGGCAAGTGAAATGATCAGCACCCCTTCAAAGATGATGGCGGTGAAATTTATCTAGAAGACCCACAAATTTGGAAATAATTGAGAAGGCAAAGTCTGTTCCCCTTTTTGCCACTTTCTGACGGGGAAAGTCAACGGGAGAACCCAGATCCACTTAACAACCGTTTTACTGACTTATCCACTGCAGTGATTCACTTAACAAGTGTGGGAAGAAAGGTCGTAAAACGGGGCAAAACTCACTTAACAAATGTCGGACTTAACAACAAAACATTTGGCCTCAATTGCCGTCGTAAGTCGAGAACTCCCTGTAATTTGAGCTCCGTCTTTACGGTCAGATCCCTGCACCCTGCTGGGTGGTGTCCATCTTCTATATTAGGCTTCTAATCAACTCCATATTTTTGTTAGGAAAAATGGAGACGTTGGGCCATTAAATTACGAGTTGGAGATGCTCGTCTGATATTTTTAGAGGCCTCAAGAAAGTTCTCCAAAACTTACAATGCATCTCAACCACGGATAAGGCGGGGGGTGTGTGTCTTCAAACTTGGCCCTTTTATGACTTATGGGCTTCAACTCCCAGAATTCTCCAGCAAGAATTTGTTTACTCTCTTGTAATCCCTTCCTCTGCAATCTCTCCGCTTTAGTGGGAGGAAAAAAACCACCACCCAGGCATGGCTGGCTGAGGAATTCTGGGAGTTGAAGTCCACAAGTCATCAAAGGGCCAAGTCTGAAGACCCCTGTCTTAAATCTAACAAACAAAATGGAGGCTGGCTGAGGAATTCTGGGAGTTGAAGTCCACAAGTCATAAAAGGGCCAAGTTTGAAAACCCCTGTCTTAAATCTAACAAACAAAATGGAGGCTGGCTGAGGAATTCTGGGAGTTGAAGTCCACAAGTCATCAAAGGGCCAAGTTTGAAGAGACCCCCCTGGACTTCAACTCCCAGAATTCCTCAGCCAGCCATGCCTAGGTTGTTGGTTTTTTTTCCTCCTACTAAAGCCGAGAGATTGCAGAGGAAGGGATTACAAGAGAGTAAATGAATTCTTGCTGGAGAATTCTGGGAGTTGGAAGCCCGCAAGTCATAAAAGGGCCAAGTTTGAAGACACCCCCCCCCGCTCTAAGGCCATATTTCTCAGCCACTTTTAAGATGTGTGGACTTTCATATTTCAGAATTCTCCAGCTGGGGGTTGGATTAGAAGATCTCCAAGGCCCCCTTCCAGCTGTATGAGTGTTTACCGGAATGAAAGGGGGAAAGGCACTTGGCTAGGTGGGCACGCTTGCGTTGCTAATCTTCCCTGCGCAATCTGGAGCCCACGGCTGAAAAAAACACACCCTTTCCCTGCCTTTTTTCCTTCTCTTGCCCGGCATGGTGGGGGGCTGCCAGCTAGGAAACAGGCCTCCCTCTATTTGCGGAAAAGTCCCAGCCTGCAAACAGAAGCCTGACTGTCCTTTGTCCCCCTTTGCGATTGATGGGATCCGGGAGGAAATTGGACTGGCTGGGGCAAGGTGCCAGCTGGGTGGAGAGCATAAATCTCGGAGGCCGAAGACCGTTGTTGCCATTAGCTGAGTGTCTTGCATGGAGGACGTTTGCAGTCGGGATTGTGGGTCTGATCCGTTGTTGCCATGCTGAGGGGAAAGGGAGAGGTTTCCAAGCTGAGCCATGTTGGTTGAGGAATTCTGGGAGTTGAAGTCCACCAGTCATGAAGGGGCCATAGTTCCCCCATGCTGGCTCAGGAATTCTGGGAGTTGAAGTCCACGAGTCGTGAGGGGGCCATAGTTCCCCCATGCTGGCTGAGGAATTCTGGGAGTTGAAGTCCGTGAGTCATGAGGGGGCCATAGTTCCCCCATGCTGGCTCAGGAATTCTGGGAGTTGAAGTCCACCAGTCATGAAGGGGCCATAGTTCCCCCATGCTGGCTGAGGAATTCTGGGAGTTGAAGTCCACCAGTCATGAGGGGGCCATAGTTCCCCCATGCTGGCTCAGGAATTCTGGGAGTTGAAGTCCACTAGTCATAAAAGAGCCAAGGTTGCCTACTCCTGGTATAAGGCCTCCTGCCTTGAGCAGAGGGTTGAGCAGAGATCCCTTCCAGCGCTAGGATTGTACCTTTGCAAGAACATTTGGGTAGATGTTTACCTCAATTCTTTCCTCTCTTGTTTTCCTCACCCCAGGAAGAAGACCATCTACAAAAGTGTCCTTCTCTCCTTTGCGCTAGTAGTAACGATGATGCTGTTGCAAAAGGGCAACATTCCCAACCAGTTCTTTCAGAGCCAGCCTCAGAAATCTGTTTCCTCCCAAGAGGAAACCATCAAAACTCAGAAGAGGGGTGAGGTGATGTCCCTCACCAACAATTTCTGGAAAAAGGCGGTGGACGTCCCTCCGCCCGCCGTCAAAGCCACCGAGAAGGTGGTGACATCCTGGGACGTCGCGGCCACCAACTGCACGGCCAACCTCAACTTCACCAGGGAGGATTGGTTCAAAAGCCTGGAGCCCCATTTCCAGCAGTTTCTCTTCTACCGTCACTGTCGCTACTTCCCCATCCTCATCAACCACCCGGAGAAGTGCAGCAGCGAGATTGACCTGCTCGTGGTGGTGAAGTCTGTCATAACGCAGCACGATCGCCGGGAAGCTATCCGTCGGACGTGGGGTCAAGAGCGAGTGCTGGATGGGAAAAAAATCAAGACCCTCTTCCTCCTGGGCGTGGCCTCCAAAGAAGAAGAGCGTCCCAACTACCAGAAGCTTTTGGAGTACGAGGATCGGATCTACGGCGACATCCTGCAGTGGGACTTCCTGGATACCTTTTTCAACCTCACCTTGAAGGAAGTTCATTTCCTCAAGTGGTTCAACATCTACTGCCACCACGTCCGGTACATCTTCAAGGGGGACGACGATGTCTTCGTGAGTCCCGAGAACATCTTGGAGTTCCTCAAGGATCAGAAAGGAGGGGACCTCTTTGTGGGCGATGTCCTAGTCAAGGCGAAGCCCATTCGCAAGAAGGAGAACAAGTACTACATCCCTGACTCTTTGTACAGCAAGACATACTACCCGCCCTACGCGGGCGGAGGGGGCTTCGTGATGGACGGCCCCTTGGCCAAGCGTCTCCACAAAGCCTCCGAAAACCGGGAGCTGTACCCCATCGACGACGTCTACCTGGGGATGTGTCTCGAGGACCTCAAGGTGGCCCCCGTGGCTCACACTGGCTTCAAAACCTTCGGCCTGGTGAAGAACAAGAACAGCAAAATGAACCGGGAACCGTGTTTCTACAAAAGCATGTTGGTGGTCCATAAACTTCAGCCGCCTGACCTGCTCAACATGTGGGATTTGGTTCATAAACATTTGTCCTGCTCCCAGAAAGCCAACATCCTTTAGCGCCTCCAATTTTGGTCAAGGAAGAAGATCGTCAGAGACCCCAAAGATCCTGGGGGGGGGGGAATTATCCGATTTTTTTCTCCCTTCTTCTAATGAAGTTGAAAGCAGGGCGACATTGACCAATGGGAGAGGAGGAGGGAAGGGGTTTGTTGAAACAATTGGAAAATAGCAGTCTTTTTTTTCGCGGGGGTGCCATATATTATTTGTTCCCCTGTGGGGCTTTTGAAGGATACGAAAAAAAAAAAAACTTGAATTGATGGGGAATCGGCCAGATGAAGGATGTTTTACCCCACGTTGGACAGTGGAGTAGCTTACACCTTCCTTTAATGGCGCTCTTTTTTTGTGATGTGCTTGACAGCTGGAGGCTGGTCCTAAAGCTAAGACATTTACTTCTAGCTTTGTGAGGGTGTGTGTGTGTTTGTGCGTATGTGTGAGGGTGTGAAGATAATGGGTGCATTTTCAAAGCTGAATTTAAAAAAAAAAAATCTGTTTAGGAGAAGAAAAAAAAAGAGATCAATAAGATCCCGACGTGTGTTATGGAGTCATCCCCGGATAGTGTGTTGTGTAGATTTGCTTCTTTGAGTAGAGAAGATTTTTTTGGGGGGGGGGGAGTATCCACCCTACCAGCTTATACCCCCCACTCCACTTAGCAGAGCAACTGTCACTCAAATCTCTGCAAACTTAAAACTACCTAATTGCAATCTATGCAATTAGTGGTCCTCAACTTTCCCGGCTTTGTGGATCAGTGGCAGCGGGAGGGGGTGAGAGAGGTGGTTCCACGTGTGCAGCTCCATTTGCGCAAGCGGCAAGTGTGCGTACACATGTCACTCGCACAAACTGGGCGGTGCGAGCACAACCGTCCGCCGCTCATACAAAGGGAGCTGTGCGAGCACAAGAACGCTTGTCCGCTGCTTGCACAGCACAGGTCTATACAGGTCACAGCCCAGTACCTGGCTGTGGCCCAGGGATTGGGACCCCTAGTCCAGGGGTAGGCAACCTTGGCCCTTTTATGACTTGTGGACTTCAACTCCCAGAATTCCTCAGCCAGCGTGCCTGGCTGAGGAATTCTGGGAGTTGGAAGTCCACAAGCAGGGGTCTTCAAACTTGGCCCTTTTATGACTTGTGGACTTCAACTCCCAGAATTCCTCAGCCAGCGTGCCTGGCTGAGGAATTCTGGGAGTTAAAGTCCACGAGTCATAAAAGGGCCAAGTTTGAAGACCCCTGGCCTAGTCTATCTCTTTCTGAGGACCACTTGTTGTCCTCTTCTTGGGCTGGAGTTGCCCACAAATTTGGTAGACGCAGGAATACAGTTGGGATGAGAGCCGTCGTAGATGGGAGATCACCAATTGTGGGTTCGGATTTGGCAATGTGATACACATTTGTTCAAGGCACACATGGCTAAGAGGCTCCTTGTGAAGAAGATTAACTTTGCCTTCTCACGGCAATGGAGAACCTTCTGTTACCATCAGAAAGGGAGGACCAGGGTTTGGTTGGCTGGCTGAAAAGGTGAACATGGTTGTGTCCTACCTAGCAGAGTTGTGGTGCCAACATACTCATCAAAGCCTGTGTAGATGTTTCGGCCTATGCACGGGCATAGGTCTATCAAGGAAAGGAGAACTTCAGACATTGAGCTCTCAGAGGTCCTCACTGTTGGGCAACATCTGGAGAACCTCAGGTTGCATGGATCACTGCCTCCCCGTCTACCTTTCAGCCAGGCAAATTCTCCCAATGAGTGGCAAGGAGAAGCTTAAGTGGACAAGCTCTTCAACCTCTCTGCTGAAGACTTCCTATTTCCCACCTTCTCAAAAGGTTCTCCCTTTGAATCTCCATGAGGGTTGGGAAAGCAGAGACTGGAGGCAAGTCTAGGAGTGCATACCCATGGAGATGAACACGAGGAGAGTAACTCCGAAAGAGGGTTGATGGCCTTGATCTTCTCCATGGTTGGCTCCTCCTCCAGACCTTGCGAGAGGAGACCCACGACACTCTGCAGGGTTGGGTTTTACTGGTGCCTGGCTGAACGTTGTACTTTACGTGTCATTGTATCTTGCAGGAGTGGCTCCTAGTCCAATGGGGGTCTGTGGCAGTTCGCCACGGTCAACTCGTCATGGCCAACTTGCTACGGGCAACTCATCATGGCCAACTTGCCACAGGCAATTCGCCACGGGCTAAGTGTTCCACTACAATATTGAAGAAACGGTGGAATGGAACCATTAAAGCAAGGATGCAAAAGTGAACGATGAAATCGTTAAAGAACGGATGACATGAATGATAAAAATTAAAATATTTATTTTGTTAATTGTCCCGCAGCAAGTTGGCCCATGGCGAGTTGGCCATGGTGAGTTGGCTGTGATGAGTTGGCCATGGCAAGTTGGCCATGGTGAATTGACCATGGTGAGTTGGCTGTGATGAGTTGGTCATGGTGACTTGGACATGGTGACTTGGCTGTGATGAGTTGGCCATGATGAGTTGGCTGTGGCAAGTTGGCCGTGGCGAGTTGGCCATGATGAGTTGGCCATGGCGAGTTGACCATGGCGAGTTGGCCGTGACGAGTTGGCTGTGATGAGTTGGCCGTGATGGCCATGACGAGTTGACCGTGATGAGTTGGCTGTGACAAGTTCACCCTGATGAGTTGGCCAGAGTGAATTGTCCTAGACCCCATTGGATTAGGAGCCTACTCCTGCAAGATACAATGACACGTAAAGTACAAAATACAGCCGGGCACCAGTAAAACCAACACGGCAGAGAGTGGTGGATCTCCTCTTGCGAGGCCATTCTGCGTGTTTGACCATGGCGGAGTTCTCAGCTATGCCAAATGCAGACTGACGGCATTTGTAGTTGAACCCAACCCTGGGCTTGGCTTCTCAGAGAAGGTTGTGGTAGAGGCCCACATACCCAAACAGAGCTGTCCCACTTCAGAACAAACAGTTTGGACCCTCCAGTCTCTTCCACCACCACCCCTCCTGCAAATAAACCTTGAGAGGCTGCCACCCAAGTGATGGATGAAAGCTGATAAATACTTCCTCTCCCGGGCCTGACTCTTCAAACGGGGGCCAGGCCGCGCTGTTTGACGGAGAACCCTAGGCACAAAGAGGGACTTTATTGCCTAAGTTACAAAGCCAAGTTTCATGGCTGAGGTGTGGTTTGAAATTCTGGGCGTTTCCCGGTCTTGCAAAAGGGGCTTCTGAAATGCAGCAGATCCAGACAGATGCTGGCCAGGAGATGGATTGGTGGTGGAGGTGGTGTGTGTGTGTGTGTGTGTGTGTGTGTGTGTGTATATCATAGGAATGACCTTGGAGGCATTGCAAAAATGGGTGGATGGGGAGGGTCCAAGGAGTGGCCTTGCTGGAATTGCAAAATTGGGGTGGTGGGGGAGCTCTGTGCAAGGATCAAATGACACCCACCCTCCCCTCTTAACCAGGACATTGCTGGAAACCGGCTGCAACTGAGCTTGGGGTTCAGTTGTGGTATTGGGGGGGGGGGTTTCAAAGCTGAGGATGGGGAAGGGGTGATCTTAGGCAACCTCTGGATCCCTTTGCAATCTTTAATTCTCCCTCTTCCCTGCCCCGGGGCGTAAAGGACTCCCCAAGGCCATCCTTTCTGCCGGTGTCCATTTGTCTCCGTTCTCTCCTTTCTTGTCCTCCAGAAAACTACTTCCGTCAAGACATGTCACCCTCTGGGCCCAGAGATGGGGAGAACTTCGTACATGCTCAAGACACATCTTTTAGCAGTGGAGTCCAGTGCTCCGCTGCAGGCCTGGCTAGAAGCTGAGCAATCAGGATCTCTAACTTCTCTTGGGGGTTGCATTATGATGTTGGCTTGTGTCCCTTGGAGGGGGTCTCACGGAGCTACAGCAGCCGGCGATAATTCAGGAACTGTGGAGTTGAAGTCCACAAATCTTAAAAGGTGCCAAGGTGGGACACCCCTGCTTTAAAGCCCAACTTTTGTATTTCAGACACATACACACAACACACACACCCCAAAAAACCCCAAATGCAGGTCATTTTTGAAGCGGGCCATTGGATGAGGGAATGCTTTGACGCCCCCCCCCCAACTTTAATGACCGCAAAGCAACTTTAATGACCGTTTGGGGTGGAGCCGACATGCACGATTGTGAGCGGCGTGCGAAGACCGTGAGTCTCGCGAGTGTGAAAGAGCCACGGGTGCTTACACAGTTGTGTGCAAAAAAAAAAAAAAAAAACCCATGACGTGGCGCCATTTTTAGCATCCAATCTCAATATTGGATTGTGCGTTGAATACGATATTCTTCTCTGGGGAGATTAATTGTTCAAACAATCCGATAGCAGGTCTGGCCTGTAAGAAAAAGACGTTCCGTGTACTTTGGACCAGTTAACGTGCAGAATTGTGAAATTTTAATTTGTGATTTCCCCTCCCCACGAGAAGGGGGGAGGGAAGGCCACTCCCATTTTCAGACTTAGCAGAAGATTTCTGCACGGATCTCTATTTTTGAGAAAATCCACACCTTTGTTCTTTTTTTCTTTCTTTTTCTTTTTAAATTTATAGGTACCTGCAACATAGGGGAATATTATTTATGGCAGGTACACCCGGGGTGTATGTGTGTGTGAGAGACAAGATCTGTGTTGCTATGATGTGACGAAGCCGCATGTACGAATACAACCAGATTTGTTAATATTTTGATTTCTTAATAAAATTTTACGTTTGGAAAAAAAAGGCGTGTCGTGATACCAAATGCCAAATAGCCCCTTGATAGAGGTGGTCCCCAACTTACAAGAGTTTGCTTAGTGACCGTTTGGAGTTGCAAAAACCATTGGGAAAAAAAGGGACCGTTGACCGTTCCTCACACTTACGACCGTCGCAGCTTCGCCGTGGTCTTGTGATCAAAATAAAAATGCTTGGCAACTGACTGGTATTTATGACGGTTGCAGTGTCCCATGGGGTCATGTGATTGTCTACTGAGAAGCCAAAATCAATGAGGAAGTCAGAATCACTTAACCACCGTGTTACTAACTGAGCAACTGCAGTGATTCACTTAACAACAAGGAAGGGTGTAAACTCACTCAACAAATGTCTCTCTTAGCCACAGAAATGGGGAAGTCAATTAATGGTCATGTGTGAGGGACTAGCTGTATTTCACTGGGTTGTTATCCTTGGCAAGGCCTCAGCAAGGGTAGATGACTCTCGGCTTTTAACTTTTAAGCTTCAGGACCACATGAAATTTCTATCCACCAGCCCGGAAGGGCCATGCGGATTTGTCAACTTTCCTGTTTCTCAAACTCAGCAGCTTTCAAGATGTGTGGACTTCAACTCCCAGAATTCCCCAGTCCATTTGCCAGACTAACTTCCTCCAATCTTCTGAACAATTGCCTTAGTAGACTGGAGAGGCTGGAAAGGTAAATATATCTTGATTTCAAGCGAAACGTTTTGAGGACGCCAGGCTCTCTTGAGTAGCAAGCTGGATAAATGCGGACTCTTGTAGTTGCTAAGGTTGTGAAACAGCTCACCTTATCTGGAAAAAAGGTGACAAGCCTACAACGTCTCTAGGACAAATATCCCGTTCTCCACCCATACACAAAACACCCGCATGTACACAAAACAGAGGAACTGCAATCCAGTCTGACGTCAATTACCAGGAAAGGTTGCAGAGAGCAGCGCATAAAGAGCACTGTAACCCTTTTCAAAATGACACTAATTATCGGGTGCCGTTGTGGATTTGTCAAGAACAAGTCTTGCCAGACTAAATTCCTCCACTGTTCTGAACAATTAGTAGTAGAGTGTAGTAATAGTGGTAGATTCTATAATCCTTAGTAGATTGGGGGTATTCTGGAGAGGTAATACATCTTTGACTTCAGCAAAGCATTTGACAACTCCAGACAGTTTGAATAGAAAATCTAGATAAAGAGTTGGAAGGGACCTTGGAGGTCTTCTAGTCCAACCCCCTGCTCAGGTAGGAGACTTTATACCACCACTTCAGACAAATGGCTGTCCAATCTGTTCTTAAAAGAATCCAGTGTTGGAGCACCAATTTCTGGTGGCAAGCTGTTCCACTGGTTAATTGTTCTCAATGGTAGGAAATTTCTCCTTAGTTCCAGGTTGCTTCTCTCCTTGATGAGTTTCCATCTGTTGCTTCCTGTCTTGCCCTCAGGTGCTTTGGAGAATAGCTTGACTCCCTCTTCTTTGGGGCAGCCCCTGAGACACTGGAAGACTGCTATCATGTCACCCTTAATCCTTTTTTTCATTAAACTAGACAGATCCAACTGCAGCAACTGTTCCTTATATGGATTTTATATAGATAAATGTGGATTTTTTTCCATCTAAAGCAGTGGTTCTCAATCTTTCTAATGCCGCGACCCCATAATACAGTTCCCCATGTTGTGGTGACCCCCAACTACTTATACATCACCAGGTGCCAGGGGTGTGGCCAAAGAAAAGGGGAAAAAAAATGGCGGACAGCCTTGTTTGGCGACCCCCGTGAAATGGTCGTTCGACCCCAAATGGGGTCCCGACCCACAGGTTGAGAACCACTGCTCTAAAGAAAAAAAGTTCCTTTCAATATAACTTCCAAAGAAGATGAGAATACTAACATTATCATGGCTGGAGAATTCCTACATTATCTAGCTCAGTGGTTCTCAACCTTTTTAATGCCGCGACCCCCAACTGGTCATAAGTCGAGGACTACTCAACCGGTCGTAAGTTGAGGACTACTCAACTGGTACAGCACCGTTTGCAGAATGGGACTTTAGGTGGGCTCAGCAGGGCAGAGACAGCCTGGACAATTCCTATTGGCTTTTGAAAGCCAATAGAATTAGACTCTATTCAAGAGAGTCTGTTCTATTGGCTTTCGAAAGCCAATAGAATAAAAAGGAGTAGCACAGCTAAGGAAAAGGGGAAAAAAAATGGCGGACTGCGTTGTTTGGCGACCCCCGTGAAATGGTCGATTGACCCCAAATGGGGTCCCGACCCACAGGTGGAGAACCACTGTTCTAGCTGTATTTGCACACAGGATTGACTATACTGGATGATCTTTTTTTTTCCCTCGTTTACCAGGTTTTATTGGCATCTGAGTAATTTATGATTCATTGTATTGTGCAAAGGAAGGAACATATCACAGTGTGAACAGAATGTGAGCGCAGATATTTAGAGATAAGGTGGCCGCATCATAGCACAGGTAGTCCTGGATTTACAATTGAGCCATTTTCTGTAATGGGCGCTATCCAACAGAAGGAATTTCAATGTGGAGAAAACGAAGTCTTACATTTAGGCAGGAAAAACCAAAGGCACGAATACAGATTGGGTGAGACCTGGCTCAAATACAGATCACTTGACTGTTGAGCCAGCCGTGTGTAGCAGCAGCCCAAAAAGCTAACACAATCCTGGGTTGTATAAATAGAGGCATAGAATCAAGATCACGCAAAGTATTAATACCACTTTATAAAACCCTAATGAGGCCACACCTGGGATACTGCAGCCAGTTTTGGTCACCATATCATAAAAAAGATGTTGAGAGTTTGGAAAAAATTCAGAGAAGAGCAACTAAGACGATCCAAGGCCTGGAGACCAAAACATACGAAGAACGGCTGCGGGACTTGGGTTTGGCTGGTCTAAAGAAAAGAAGAAGTAGGGGAGACATGATGGCAGTGTTCCAGTATCTGAGGGGCTGCCACAAGGCAGAGGGGGTCAAATTATTCTCTAAAGCACCAGAGGGAAGGATGAGAAACAATGGATGGAAACTGATCAAGGAGAGAAGCAACCTGGAATGAAGGAGAAACTTCCTGACTGTGAGGACAATCAACCAGTGGAACAGCCTGCCACCAGAAATCGTGGGAGCTCCATTACTGGAGATTTTAAAGAAGAGATTAGACATTCACCTGTCTGTGACAGTATAGGTTCTCCAGCTTGAGCAGGGGGCTGGACTAGAAGACCTCTAAGGTTCTGTTCTATTATTGTTATTTTCTACTTTCTATTCTAGTCTAATTTTCTATATTCTATTCTATATTCTAATTTTCCAATTTCCATTGGAGATCAAAGGCCTCCTCCTCCCTAATCTTTTATTTTTTTCTTCTTCCTATTCTTGTCCCTTCTCCTTTGAACAGAATTGAGCTGGAAGGGACCTCGGAGGTCTTCTAGTCCAGCCCCCTGCTCAAGCAGGAGAACCTATACCATCTCAGACCAGGGACTGTCCAATGTCTTCTTAAAAACCTCCAGGGATGGAACGCCCACCATTTCTGGTGGCAAGCTGTTCCACTGGTTGATTATCCTCCCTGTTAGGAAGTTTCTCCTTCATTCCAGATTGCTTCTCTCTTTTATTCTTTTTGTCTTTTTTTCCCCTATTCTTCTTCCCTTTTCTATTTTTTCATCCTTTTTCCTTTCCTATTCTCAGTGTAACAAACTTCTGTTGTTACGCTGAGCCAGGGGTAGACAATCTTGGCTCTTTTATGAGTTATGGACTTCAACTCCCAGAATTCCTGAATCAGCTATGCTGACTCAGGAATTCTGGGAGTTGAAGTCCATGAGTCATAAAAGAGCTGACCCTGCGACTGAGCAGTCAGGCCTTCGTTCCTCAGTGCTCTGCTGCCACCTTGTGGGGAAATGGGAGCATTTCTCTCCAGCGTCCACACCAGGGCTGCATTTTCTCTAAATTCTCTCTCCTCCCTCCGAATCCGATCTCTCAAACTACAACTTCCATGATTCCCAGCCAGTTGCCGAGAGAGACTTGGAGCCACTAACCTCTGGAGACAAAAACCAAAGAAAGCAGAGCAAGCATTCCTCGTTTCTTTTGACAGCTTTTCCAAGGGCGAAAAATGGCCATGTCCCCCCCCCCTTTTTTTCAGTGCCGTTGTGACTATTTACTCAATCAACTGTTGTAACTTGAGGACTGCCTCTACGTGTAATCTAAAGGATAAGGGCCTTACAAGGCACTATCAATTTCTTGTACCTGTTTTTCTGTTCCTCTATGGCGGGGTGTGTGTGTGTGTGTCTTCAAACTCAGCCCTTTTAGGGACTTGTGGACTTCAACTCCCAGAATTCTCCAGCAAGAATTTGTTTACTCTCTTGTAATCCCTTCCTCTGCAATCTCTCCGCTTTAGTAGAAGGAAAAAAAACCAACCCAGGCATGGCTGGCTGAGGAATTCTGGGAGTTGAAGTCCACGAGTCATCAAAGGGCCAGATTTGAAGACCCCCGTGCTAATGGTCACGTGCAACTAGAAAGAATAACTGTCTGGGGGGGGGGGGTCCTTGGTGCCCTCTTGAGCTATGGCGGTTTCCTTGCAGACGTTTCATTACCCAAACTGAGATAACAGCATTAGTTGTAAGAGTGCTGGCGCTGATGATGTTACTTAGTTGGGCAATGAAATGTCTGCAACAAACCCACCCAGCTCAGAGAGCACCAAGGACCCCACTGTCTTCCTTCTCCTCCTCCCTTCTAACACTGATGATGTAACCTAGTTGGGTCATGAAACGTCTGCAAGAAAACCACCCAGCTCAGAGAGCACCGAAGACCCCACAGTTCAACCCTGAGCTACAAAGATTCTCCTTTATTAGAGCTCAATGTCCGCCTTGAGTAAATTCGAGGTAGGTCTAATCCAGTGGTTCTCAACCTGTGGGTCGGGACCCCATTTGGGGTCGAACGACCATTTCACGGGGGTCGCCAAACAACGCAGTCCGCCATTTTTCCCCTTTTTCCTTAGCTGTGCTACTCCCTTTTATTCTACAATTATATATTATATTATTATTATATTGAATAGTCTAATTCTATTGGCTTTCCAAAGCCAATAGGAATTGTCCAGGCTGTCTCTGCCCTGCTGAGCCCGCCAAAAGCCCCATTCTGCAAACGGTGCTGCACCAGTTGAGTAGTTCTCGACTTACGACCGGTTGAGTAGTCCTCGACTTACGACCGGTTGAGGGGTCGCAACATTAAAAAGGTTGAGAACTACTGGTCTAATGTGACTGCACCGCACTGGTTTGTTTAAAATAGCCTCCAAGACGCCGAGCTGAAATCGCGCAAGCCAGGGACACCCGATATCCCAACTCAACCGCTTCACAACGTTAGGAACTGGAAACGCACAAGCATCCACTTAGGCCCTTTAATCTGTCCTAGACAGGTTGCCGAGACACAAATGATAAAACATTTTGCATTTTTTTACAGCAAGGAGGGGGGAGGGGGGAGAAAAACAAAAATACAAAGAGAAAAGCCTACAGAAATGCATCAGGAAGTTAAATTTTTGTACATGGGTAAAACGTTATAAATTCGGGGAAATACATGGACACAACTCCCACATTTCTTGTGGCTTTTGTTTGTTTGTTTTTTCTAAAAAAGTTCTTACGCGCGTGCCAGGCCGTCGCTTGGCTGTTTCTTTGCTGAGGGGGAGCCTCCGGGGAAGCCCCCTCGGGGGACTGCAGACGTGTCTTGGAATGTCCTCAGAAGGCTCTGTCATGTCAAGGTGACAGAATCAAAAACCCCAGAGTCCTTTCGGATGCGGAGGAAAGCACGCCGCTCAGTCGTCGAACTTGATCTTCTTTCCTTGTGGTTTGTGGTCGCCACCGCCACCTCGGCCTCCCCTGAAGCCGCCACCGCCTCTGCCTGGATGGGGGGAAAGGAAGAAGGGCTGGTGGGTGAGTTCGGACACGCTTCAAAGCCACAGACGGGCCTCGAATCAGCACCACAGTGGGGGGGGACGACAAAGTGGTGGGGAAGTGACTCGGGCCCATTAGAATGTAGTAATAGAACAGGAAGAATAGAGTAGAAAATAGAAACAATAGAAAAGAAAGAACAGAGTAGAAAGAGTAGAATAAATACGAACGGAAGAATAGAATTGCAAGTAGAATGGAATAGAATAGAAAAGAATATTATATTATAGAACAGAATTGCAAATAGAACGGAATGGAACAGAACATGGTTTATTGGCCAAGTCTGATGAGACACACAAGGGATTTGTCTCCAGTGCAGAAGCTCTGGGTACACACAAACAACAAAGGTGATATAATCGCAAGATACCAATAGAAGGTAATAGGAAAGACGAAAAGGGTAATAGTAATACAGCCCTACTCCATGGGTAAATATCCTTAAACATAAAACAAGTGCTGTGGGAATTAGGTGCTTAGCAGAGTGATGGCCCGGGGGAAAAATCTATATGTCTGCTTTGGCGTGCGATGGCTTATAGCGCCATCCAGAGGGGAAAAGTTAAAACATTTAATGCCTAGCCCAGGGATAGGCAATCTTGGCCCCTTCATGACTTGCAGACTTCAACTCCCAGAATTCCTCAGCTAGCATGGGGGAACTATGGCCCCCTTCATGACTGGTGGACTTCAACTCCCAGAATTCCTCAGCCAGCGTGGGGGAACTATGGCCCCCTTCATGACTCGCGGAGTTCAACTCCCAGAATTCCTGAGCCAGCGTGGCTCAGCTTGGAAACCTCTCCCTTTCCCCTCAGCATGGCTGGCTCAGGAATTCTGGGAGTTGAAGTCCACCAGTCATAAAAGAGCCAAGGTTGCCTATCCCTGGCCTGCGAGGTGAGGGGCCTGTGGCTATTCTCACTGCCCTCTTTCTGACCCATGCAGTATACGGGCCCTCAGTGGAAGGGAGGCTGATTGCAATTGTTTTTCTTCTGCAGCCCAAATTTATCCATTGAATCTTTTTTGCCACTGTTGTTAAGCGGATCACTGCAACTGTTAAGTGAATCAGGCAGTCATTACACTGAACACAGCTTCCCCCACTGACTTAGGTCGTCACAAACGGCAGTCACAGAATCCGGGCTGTTGCAATTGTCATAAATACTGGGTTAGACCTACCCCAAAAATAAGCCCTTATGTTGATTTTGGAGGGTGGGCCCAATATAAGCCCTACCCCAAAAATAAGGCCTAGTTTTTGGGGCGAGGTGCAGGCCTAAAAAAATCAAACCAGGCCGCCCACGGATCGAGACTTGCCGGAAGGAGCAGCTTCATTCCGCGGCTGAGAAGGGGGCTCCGGCCTGCGTTTCGCACCCGGAGGCCTTTCCGGGAAGGCCTGCGCAGCCGAGAACCGAGCTAGGGATTCAACCCATAGCAGAAGCGAGCTACGGATTGGAATCAGCTGCAGAATGACGCTGCTCCTTCGGCTACAGAAGGGGGCTGGCTGGGCGGGGCTGCCACTGCGAGTTGTGGGAAAGACACACACACACACATACACAAAGACCTGGTGCCTCTTTTGTGGAGGCACACACACACAAAAAAAAGACTGGGAAAACACGGTACAGGCCCCGATTTTGATCAGGTGACCACGGGGGGTGCCATGACGGCTGCTAAGGATAGGGACCGGCTCCGAGTCCTCTTTTTCCGTCGCTCAATGAAGGCTTTTGCAGGTGGAGGACTACCTGTCGCTCAATTGTACTGGTCAGGACCCTACTCACCTCCGAAGCCTCCTCGGCCGCCGCCTCGGCCCCCGAATCCACCTCGGCCGCCACGTCCCCCTCCTCGGCCGCCCCGGCCGAAGCCGCCTCCTCCTCCGCCGCCCCCACGAGGGGTCCCGCCTTTGGGCTTGGCAAAGTCGAGGGTCACCCTGTTGCCATCAATCTCTCCGTCCTCCATGGCTTCTTTGGCTGCCTTGGCGTCTTCCGGGGAGCTGAAGTCCACAAAGCCAAATCTGTGTGAGAGAGAGAGAGAGACAGAGAGAAACCGTCATAAGCAGGGAACAGTCAGAGCGGAGAGAGACACCAGAACCAAGTGGTCCGGTCGTTCCACTGAAGCGCTTCAGAAGGCCGGGAGCCAGGGGAACAGATCAGCCCTAATACAGGGGAAGTCCCTGACGTGCAACGCTTCTGTCTAGCGACCCTTTTCGAAGTTGCAATGGCCCTGGAAAAAGTGGACTTGTGAGTTTTCCACTTAATGACCGTTGCAGGGTCACATGATCAACGTTCAGAGGCTTGGCAACTGACTCGTATTTACAACGGTCGCAGTGTTCCCCCCCCCCCGGGACACGTGATCCCTTTTGCAACCTTCTGACAAGCTAAGTCAAAGGGGGGGGGAGCCGGATTCCCTTAACGACCGCCTGACTTAACTGCAGAAATTCCTTGAAGAAACAGGGCAAGGGAAGTCGTAAAATGGGACAAAAACTCACTTTTGGGGCTGCATTGCGGTCGTTAAGTCCAGGACGCCCCGTCACGGGTTCTCTCCAGAAAGCACAGGGAGAGAAAGCATCCCGATCTACCACCACTTAAAAACCTCTAAGCGGAGACGAGGCTGGGCTCCGTATTTGCTGAGGAAGCCTCCGTTTTATTGGAAGTCAAAGTGGATTTTGCAGGAGCGCACGGCGGGAACCGAGTACGGAAATCCCACCTTCCGCTTTTCCCTCCCCTAGCTACCTCCCATTGCCCACCCCCACCCAAGGGTGTTTTCGTAATGGCCAGTCCCAGCACAGGACAGTATGAAGCCGGTATGCCGGGTGACCTGGAAACAGACTCCCCCCCCTTCCCCCCCCCCCAATCTTTGTAGTTCCTGGCAGTCTGGCACCATACAGCAGCGGAGCACAAGCAAGCATTAAGGTGGCAGCTGACCTAAAGCATGGATACAAAACTGTTCCCCCCCACAAAAGTTCTGTACTGCTGCAAAATGAACTGGCTAATGTTTTGGTAGTCTTGAGCTGGAGCTAATTCCAAAAGTTGAGTCAAGAAAGCCCCTTTCTTTCTCTTCCCTCCCTGGCTGCGGAGGAGCGAGCGCACAGCTCCTTCGGGCAGGAGACCCACATGAGAGACAGACTAGTTCTGGACCTCTTTTGATATATGTGGTGAAAGAGAGAGAAGAGAGAGAGAGAAAAGAGAAGAGAGAGAGAGGAGAGAGAAAAGAGAAGAGACAAGAAAGAGAAGAGAGGAGATAAAAGAGAAAAGAGAAAGAGAACAGAAAGAAAGAGGAGAGAAAAGAGAAAGAGAGGAGAGAGAAAAGAGAAAAGAGGAGAGGGGGGGAGAGGGAGAGAGAAAAGAGAAAGTGGAGAGAGAAAAAGAGAGAGAAGGAGAAAAAAGAGGAAGAGAGAGAAAGGAGAAGAGACGAGAAAGAGAAAGGAGAAGAGAGATAAAAAAGAAGAGAAAGAGAGAAGAGAAAGAGAAAAGAGGAGAGAGAAGAGAAAGAGGAGAAAAGAAAAGAGAGAAGAGAAAAAGAGAAAAGGAGAGAGAAAAGAGAAGAGGGGGGAGAGAGAGAAAAGAGAAAGTGGAGAGAAAAAAGAGGAAAGGAGAGAGAAGAGGGAGGAAAGAGAAAAGGAGAGGGAGAGAGAAAAGAGAAAGTGGAGAGAGAAAAAGAGAGAGGAGAAAAAGGAGAAAAAAGAGGAAGAGAGAGAAAGGAGAAGAGACGAGAAAGAGAAAGGAGAAGAGAGATTAAAAAGAAGAGAAAGAGAGAAGAGAAAGAAAAAGAGGAGAGAGAAGAGAAAGAGAGAAAAGGAGAAGAGAAAAAGAAAAGAGAAAAGGAGAAAAGGGAAGAGGGGGAGAAAGAAAAGAGAAAGTGGAGAGAAAAAAGAGGAAAGGAGAGAGAAGAGGGAGAAGAGAGAAAAGAGAGAAAGAGAAAAGGAGAGGAGAGAGAAAAGAGAGGAAGGAGGGGGGAGAGAAAAGAGAGAGAGAGAGAGAGAGAAAGAGAAAAGAGAGGAGAGACCTGCAAGTTGCCCATTCTGCAGAAGACTGGAGAAAAACAGAGAATTTTTTCCCCACCCCTGAAGCGTCTCCCACTATTCAAGGCAGCGGCTGCCCCTTTGAAAGCTCTGCTGACAGGTGATCCGAAAGCTCAGCTGTCGCTATATCTGAATTTCCTGGCAGGCGGCCCATTTGGCAAGAGGCCCCTGGTGCGCACGTTGTCCCGCAGCCATGATGGCGAATTCCCCCCCCCCCCCAAAAGAGTTGGAGAAGCTCAGGGTCAGGGCTGGGGGTTTCTGCTCTTCTTCTCGTGCGAATCCATGGCCTGCCACTCAAGTTCACCGCAGGATGGAGCTCATTGAGAAGGAAAAGCCGTTTCTGTCCAAAAACGCCTTTCGGCGGAGTGGGCATCAAGCGTTTCAAGGATTGCCCCCCCCCTCCACGCATCCCTGTTGCACCCACCCTTTGGAGGAGCCCGTGTCCCGGTCGGTCACTATTCTCGCACCGATGCAGCTGTCAAACGACTCCCTCAGGGTCTCTTCGGTGGTGTCCTCGGACAGCCCTTTGACAAAGAGGGTTTTGCTTTGCTCTGAAGGACGAGAGAAAAGGCCGGGGGGGGGGGAGAAATAATAATAAACCCTTTGTTATCAAAATATAACATGTACACAGTGAAATTGGTTGAGCCTCCCTCTGTGCCCCTCCTCACCACAAGCTCGCGGTGACTACAGAACCCCCCCAACTTATTTCACACGGTGAACTAATTGCACATCACGCCGGCCTCACGAGTCTGTCTTGCATAAAGTTATAAAATTATGTCCCATTCAGAAGCCGGACAGCCCATGGATCAGTGTTTCTCAACCTTGACCATTTTAAGGCATGTGGACTTCAACTCCCAGAATTCCACAGCCAGCATTTCTGGCTGTGGAATTCTGGGAGTTGCAGGCCACATGCCTTAAAATGGTCAAGGTTGAGAAACACTGCCATAGATCAGTGGTTTTCCCCCTTTTCCTTAGCTCTGCTACTCCCTTTTATTCTATTGCAGTGGTTCTCCACCTGTGGGTCGGTACCCCATTTGGGGTCGAACGACCATTTCACGGGGGTCGCCAAACAACGCAGTCCGCCATTCCCCCCCCCTTTTCCTTACCTGTGCTCCTCCCTTTTATTCTATTGGCTTTGGAAAGCCAATAGAATAGACTCTCTTGAACAGAGTCTAATTCTATTGGCTTTCAAAAGCCAATAGGAATTGTCCAGGCTGTCTCTGCCCTGCTGAGCCCCCCAAAAGTCCCAATCTGCAAACGGTGCTGCATCAGTTGAGTAGTCCCCGACTTACGACCGGTTGAATAGTCCTCGACTTACGACCGGTTGGGGGGGGGGGGTCGTGGCATTAAAAAGGTTGAGAACCACTGCCATAGATGAAGCTGTTCTTCAGCCTGTTGGTACAGCTAGCTGGTTTCTGTATCTCCTGCCCGATGGTAGGAGAGTAAATTTGGTACCAACCGGGGCGTGAGTCACCCATGAGAATTCTCCGCCCTCTGCCAAAGTAACGGGCCCTGGCGATGTCATCCAGTGGAGTCAGGGACCAGCCCACCAGGTGTCCTGGGCCGTGCTCACCGCCCTCTGCCATACCTTGCTGTCAGGCCAGCATACCCAAACCACGATACAATATGTGAGAACGCTTTCAACAGTAGACCGGTAGAAGGTCACGAGTTAAGATAAAGGGGTTCTGTGTTAGGGCCCCATCAGAGCCTGGTTTGGAGGAGTTGGAACCGGAGAGGCCAGGGGTTGGGGACAAGGCTGCCCGGAGAGCTGTCTACCATCACAGACACAGGGAGGATTGGCTGCTGACCAGCAGTTGATCCCCCTCCGATGAGGAACAGCTGCCTCCCCCCGCTCGATCCAAGGACGTGGAGAGCAGAGTGTAGGCCAGCTCAGAGAAGGGGGCAAAGTTAGTCTTTGCCAGGAACAACTGTTTGTCTTGGTGTCAACAGCTGCTAATATTGAATATTCTTGCTTTGACAAAATATGCAGAATTGCCTGGTATTTTTAGAGTTCATTCAGATGACAGAGAAAAAGGAGGGGGAAATAACAAAAGCCCGGGAAGAGGAACGGGAAGTGAATCTCTGCCCTCTGGGCTAATTGGAAGATGTGACTTGTGACTGCAAGATAAGGGAGGTCTTTAGCAAGAAAAGTGAGATGCCAGCGAGAGGAAGTCAGATTCTGGCATCAACCTCCGTTATGCTTGTGCCGACATTTTGTTAACAATAAATGACTTTGAGGAAAATCAATGCCTGTCCACGGGACCGCTCACCGCCTCCAGGGCCCGCCACAAATCACCCAGGCAGCCCAGCAGCGCTATGGCGGCCACACCCTCCGCCCGCGCCCCACAGCATCCACAATGGGGCGTGAGGACAGAGTCTTATCTACACTGCCTGGCTGCCATGTCCTTGGCTGCGCTGCTCTGCGTGGGCCACGCTCAGGGGGCGACTCTCCTTCAGGGGGGCTGCTGGAGAGGAAGGGGTCGCGGGGGGAGGCAAGGCTGGGGCGACACGTGTGCCCACAGAGAGGGGTCCGAGTGCCGCCTCTGGCACCCGTGCCATCGCTTTGCCACCCCTGCTTTAAGGTAAACAACGCTTCAAAGGAAAATTCTTGGAAGAGTTTCATCTGTCGGAACCAGGACACAGGCAGCACACAAAACCACACTCCCCTCCTTCCCCTAGATCAGTGATCCTCAACCTTTCTAATGCCGTGACCCCATAATACAGTTCCCCATGTTGTGGTGACCTCCAAGTGGGTGTGGCCACCAATAAGAGGGAGTAGGACAGCTAGGGAAAAGGGAAAAAAATGGCGGGACAGCGTGGTTTGGCGACCCCCGTGAAATGGTCATTCGACCCCAAATGGGGTCCCGACCCACAGGTTGAGAACCACTGCCCTAGATGGAAGAAGAAGGAGCAGATAAGGAGGGAGACCCAGGCGACACAGTATTGAATAACTGGAGGTTGTATAAATGTTTACAGAAGTATATACCGAGGGGGTTAGATAAATAGAAGGATTAGTCTTATTGTATATAATACAGATAGGGAAATTTGGAGAGAGGAGTTGCTTGGACATCACCCCTGAATGGTATCTGAAGAGGGATGAGAGGGAAGAAGGAGAGGAGAAAAGAGTAAAGGAGGGGAGAAGGAAGTAGGAAGGTTGGGGGAAGAGGAAAGGGGAGGAGAGTGGTGCAGGAGAGGAGAAGAAGAAGAGGGAAGTAGGGAAGAGAAGAAAGGGAGAAAGAAGGTAAAGAAGGAGGGTGGATACGGTGAAAGGGGAAATGGGCGAGCAACACCAAAGTTACGTGTATGCATTTATTTCATTTTGTTAAAAGTATCTTGTATGTGAGTGTGGAGGGAATGTATGTTAATATCTGATAAGTATTACGGTATATGTATGGGGGAGAGTTTGGAAAAATAAAAAATTATTTAAAAAAAATAACATAACCCCCCCCCCCAAAAAAACCCCACATCCCCTCCGGTCCGCGGGAAAACCTTTCTCCACGGAACTGCGGTCCCTGGTGTCCAAAAGGTTGGGGGACCCCTGCTTTAAGCCACCCGCGCTTCTAGGATCAGCGCTGGCCAGGGGACAAATTCCGGGCCCTGGTTAATGCTCCAGCAGGTAGGCAGCCAAGCTCTACTTACGACTGAAGCCTCCTTTAGTGTTTGCACTTCTGCTCTGTCCCCCCGAGTTGCTGAATTCTAATCTGATGGTGCGGCCTTCGATCTCTGCATTGTTGCAGGAGCTCATGGCTTCCTTCGCCTCCTCAGCTGTGGCGAAGTCGACAAAGGCATACCTGAGCCCAAGAGAAGAAAGAACGAAGTCACCAGAGGAACGCCACGAGGCGAGTGCGAGCTGTCGCAGGCCTCATCTCCCCCTCCCCTCCGGGGCCTCGTCTTGGCGGCGCCTCCTCACCCTTTGGGTCTTCCCTGGTTGTTCTGGGGGATCCTGATGGCGGAGGCTTTCTCAAAGACCTCTTGAAGGCTTTCTTCGGTCGCATCGTAGGAGAGATTGTTCACCACCAGCGTCTTCGATTCTCCCCCTGCGCCCAAAAAAAAAACAACAACCCCACACTTCACTGAGTCTCGCGTTCCAAGAATACGGGCAATCCTCATTTAGAGACCACAACTGGAAAGGCAACTCGGTTGTTAAGCAAAGGGGTTGCCAAGCGAAACTGTAAACTGTAACAATAGTATTTAGGCTTATAGTGCTAAATTACAGCACTCTCTGGGCAATTAAAAAAACGAGAAGCAGGTTTTTTTTGCACGTTGCCCCTCAAACCATCTGGGTTTCTCATTTTACCAACCACGTGGATCCCTTAAACAGGAGCCAGCCGTGTGTGCGGCGGCAGCCCCCCCAAAAAGCTAACACAATGCTTGGGTTTTATAAAATCAGAGGCAGAGAATCAAAATCATGTGAAGTATTAGTACCGCTTTTATAAAGCCTTAGGAAGGCCACACCTGGAATCCTGCATTCAGTTTTGGTCCCCGTATCATAAAAAAATGTGTTGAGACTTTGGAGGAAAAAAAAAAAAAAGAGCAACTCAGAGGATTAAGGGCCTGCAGACTAAAACATACGAAGAACGGTTGCAGGGTTTGGGTATGGCTAGTCTAAAGAAAAGAAGGGCTAGGGGGTGACAAGATAGCAGCCTTCCAGTATTTGAGGGGCTGCCACAAAGAAGAGGGGGTCAAGCTATTCTTCGAAGCATCCTCCGAAGGCAGGACAAGAAGCGACGGAAGGAAACGGATCAAGGAGAGAAGCAACCTGGAATTAAAGAGAAACTTCCTGACAGTGAGGACAATTAACCAGTGGAACAGCTGGCCTCTGGACGTTGTGGGTGCTCCAATTCTGGAAGTTCTTAAGAGCCTCGTCTCAAATTGTATAGGGCAGGGGTAGGCAACCTCGGCTCTTTTATGAGTCGTGGACTTCAACTCCCAGAATTCCTGAGTCAGCATGCTGACTCAGGAATTCTGGGAGTTGAAGTCCACGAGTCATAAAAGAGCCGAGGTTGCCTACCCCTGGTATAGGGTCTCCTGCTTGAGCAGGGGGTTGGACTAGAAGACCTCCAAGGTCCCTTCCAACTCTATTCTGATCGATTGATTGATTGGATGAAAAGCTGAGTCAACCTTGAGTCAGTCAGGATCAACCTCCAGGCCATGGGCAGAATTTGCCTGCAACATTGCAAATTCAGCCGCTCATCTTACTTTGGCATTACAGACCTACAAAGGTCTAAATGCAACCTGGAATGAAGGAGGAACTTCCTGACAGTGAGGACAATTCACCGGGGGAACAGAAGTTGCCTCCAGAAATTGTGGGCGCTCCATCACTTTAAGAAGAGACTAGACCAGTGGTGGCGAACCTATGGCACGGGTGCCAGAGGCGGCACTCAGAGCCCTCTCTGTGGGCACGCGCGCCGTCGCCCCAGTCCCAGGCCTTCAGCTGGGTTTTATAAAACCTTTTCGCTTTAGGCCTCCGCCGCAGTGTGCAAAAAAAAAAAAAAAAAAAAAGTTCAGTCAATTTCAACTTCTTGCAGGGAAAAAAAAAGATCTTGCAAAGCTGGAATTGATTGATTGAACTTTTTAGTCCCACCCAGTCTGTCATTACCACCGCAGCCACGCCCACCCAATGGGCCACACCCATTTAGCACCCGATGATGCACAAGTGGGTTTTGGGTTGCAGTTTGGGCACTCGGTCTCTAAAAGGTTCGCCCTCACTGGACTAGACAATCACTTGTCTGCAATGATGTAGGTTCTCCTGCTTGAGCCAGCTTGAGGGAACTATGGCCCCTTCATGACTCGTGGACTTCAACTCCCAGAATCCCTGAGCCAGCAGGGCTCAGCTTGGAAACCTCTCCCTTTCCCCTCAGCATGGCTGGCTCAGGAATTCTGGGAGTTGAAGTCCACCAGTCATAAAAGAGCCAAGGTGGCCTACCCCTGGAATACGCTCTCCTGCTTGAGCAGGGGGCTGGACTAGAAGACCTCCAAGGTCCCTTCTAGCTCTATTCTATTCTCCCATTGGTTGAAACTGAACGGCTGTATCAGTGAATCAGCCGTGTTCCCTTGCCTGGTTAATTTTGGGAGGTCTCTCTCTCTCTCTCTGCAGCAGAGGCAGCTTTCGTCACCCCGAGCGGATTCACCTGGGCCGCTTACCTGACGGGGCTCCCTTGCTGGGTTTCCGGCCCTCCTGCTGGCTCTTCTCACCTACGTAGTCCAGCACGATGGGGCGGCCGTCGATCTCTATCCCCTGCTTCTCCAAGGCTTTCTCGGCATCGGCCTCGCTTTTAAATTCGATGTAGGCGATCCTGGAACGCAAGCGTTACAGCTGTTAGCCGAGCTTTGCTTGGGGAAGCTGTGTTTTTAACAAGCTGCTTGAAGCTGCCCATACGGGTAGTCCTCGAATTACGACCACAAGGCTGAAATTTCTCTGGCTAAGCGAGACCTTGGATGAGGGAGTTTTGCACCCTTTCGCGACCTTCCTTGGCAGAGTTGATAAAAGCGGATCATGTAACACTGATAAGTTGGTAACATGGTTGTTAAGTGAAAGTGGCTTCCCCCCCCCCACTAACTTTGCTGGTCAAAAGGTCGTAAAAGGGGATCAAATGACTTTGGGACACAGGAATGGTCCTACGTTTCTCAACCTGGACAACTTTTAAGACATGGGGACTTCAACTCCTAGAATTCCCCAGCCAGCTTCCACATGTCTTAAAAGCTTTAGATACGGTAGTTGTTCGTTTTATGGAACTTATTTGCCACCCATCTCATCGAAAGGCGACTCTTTAAGTTGCCTCTGCAAATATATACAGAGAAATGCAGATAGTCCTTGACTTATGCTGAGCCCTGGGGAACACTGGAACCGTCATAAATACCGGTCAGTTGCCAAGGGTCTGAATTTTGCTCATGTGATCGTTGGGGACACCAAAAAGGTAGTGTGAAAAACAGGGATAGGTCACTTTTTCCAGCATCATCGTTGCCTTTGAACGGTCACTAAGTGAACTGTTATAAGTCAAGGATTACCTGTATTTCTAGCTAGCTTCCCAGAGAAGCTGCCAATCACGCTGCCCCTTCAGATTTGGCCTATTAAGCTAATTCAATCTGTGGTCTGATTTTCAGGGGGGTTTCCCCGATTTTTTTTTTGTTGTGGTCATTTTGGGCTAGATCAGTGGTTCTCAACCTTTTTAATGCCGCGACCCCCAACCAGTCGTAAGTCGAGGACTACTCAACTGGTCGTAAGTCGAGGACTACTCAACTGGTGCAGCACCGTTGGCAGAATGGGACTTTTGGCGGGCTCAGCAGGGCAGAGACAGCCTGGACAATTCCTATTGGCTTTGGAAAGCCAATAGAATTAGATTTTATTCAAGAGAGTCTATTCTATTGGCTTTCAAAAGCCAATAGAATAAAAGGGAGGAGCACAGCTAAGGAAAAGGGGGAAAAAATGGCTGACTGCGTTGTTTGGCGACTCCCGTGAAATGGTTGTTCGACCCCAAATGGGGTCCCGACCCACAGGTTGAGAACCACTGGGCTAGATATTAATATATAGAACACTTATTCTATTCTTATGAATCAATGTACTTTAAAATGTTAACATATAATACAGTTTCTTGCATTTCCTAAACCATACAAAACTGGCTACATATTCCTATCATACGAGTACCATATTATGATGTGTTGATGTAATTTTATTACTGTTATTTATATCCTCTAGGCCACACGCTAAATACATTCAATGTTCATTCTGGTACAATGTCATAATTGGTTAATTGGCCAGGTGGCACTGTCTTTTCTCTTCTAGCTTGTTTTTGCCGCTAATCTTTAGCAGAAGGGACCCAGGCGCTCCGAAATAATTACATCTACATGGAGACTTCAAAAACAAAGTCTTTTCACCATTAAATGGATGCGATTACAACGGCAGAATGCCTTTGAACTGTTTAAAAAGGAAAGCAGCGCAAATCTTACCACAAAGAAATAAAAAAATATATCGGTCTTCTGAAGAGTAACGTACCCTTTACTATTCCCATCCTTGGACACCAGCCTGACTTCGACGGCGTCCTCAAATACGGCATGCAGTTCATCCTGGGTGACGCTGTAAGCGAGGTTCTTCACAAAAATGGTCCTCGCTTCTCTCTCTGGGAGAAAAAAAAAAAACCCACACATTACAATATTACGCTATTTCCTTTGACCGTTTTCATTCAAGCGGCTGGCCAACCGATTAATCCAAACCGCAATTTATTAAAAGAAAAACCTGGCCACAAAAAATAAATAAATAAAAATAAATACAGAACTTCAGCTGAAACACCCCTGGATAATCCCTGCTGTCTCTGCCTGAGTTCTTCAAGGCTGAGAAGCTATCAGAATAGGCATCGCTGGGCTGGAAAGATACCGTAGATTTTCCAGCCTGGTGCATACGTTTTCCTCTGTTCTTTTTAGAGCTGAATTTCAACTCTGACTTGGTACACAAGGGAAGGAACTGCCTTCCTAAAAAGCTTTGGTGGAGTATTTCATGCTTAACTAGTCTTACCTGTGTGTCTTTGTTGTACATGCACCCTTGAGTCAATGTTTTGACTCCTAGCAACTGCCCGGACAGCTCCTGCGGTTACCGTGACGAGGTTCTTCAGAAGAGGTTGCCCTTGCCTCTTCCTTTCTACGGGATTTGGCTTAAGATCATCCAGCTGCGTTCCTGCCTAAGGCAGGACTAAAACACAAGTTCTCCCAGTTTCTCGCCTGGTGCCTTAATTGCCACCCAAAGAGGCTTACCGTATTTTTCGGCGTATAAGGTGACCCCTGACTTCGGCGCCGATTGCCATGCCCAGAAAGTCGTCTTATACGACGGAAACTACCGTAATTTCCGACGTATAAGACGACCCCCGACTTCGGCGCCAATTTCAGCGCTTTAGAACAGTGTTTCCCAAACTTGACAATTTTAAGGCATGAGGACTTCAACTCCCAGAATTCTGGGAGTTGAAGTCCACATGCCTTAAAATTGTCAAGTTTGGGAAACACTGCTTCAGAAAGTCGTCTTACACGCTGGAAAATACGGTAATTACTGCATCGTGCACAGGTTGTATATGAAAGTCATGCCAAACAAAATATGTGAACGCTACCGTTACTCACCTTTTTTATTCTCCCAAAGGCTCTCCTTGCTCTTGGCCTTTTCTAGTTTTGTTTCCAAGCCCATCAGTTTTTTCCCATTTAATTTGAGTGCTTTATCCAGCTCGGCTTCAGTGGAGAAATCTACGTAGCCAAACTTCCTGTGTTAACAGAGGAAGAATTTTCAGTCTTGGAAAAAACTAGAATGAAGCCCACAAAGGGATGCTTTCTCAAGGCCCACTGCCCGCCCAATTTCAAGCAAATTGAAGTAGGTGGACTCCGACGGAGAGGGCTCACCCCCTTCTTGCCTTTGGTATTTGGTTGCATCGTTCTTTGACTTGAAGGGCTAGCCCAGTGGTTCTCAACCTGTGGGTCGGGACCCCATTTGGGGTCGAACAACCATTTCACGGGGGTCGCCAAACAACACAGTCCGCCATTTTTTTCCCCCTTTTCCTTAGCTGTGCTACTCCCTTTTATTCTATCGGCTTTTGAAAGCCAATAGAATAGACCCTCTTGAATAGAGTCGTAATTCTATTGGCTTTCCAAAGCCAATAGGAATTGTCCAGGCTGTCTCTGCCCTGCTGAGCCCGCCAAAAGTCCCATTCTGCAAACGGTGCTGCACCAGTTGAGTAATCCTCGACTTACGACCGGTTGAGTAGTCCTTGACTTACGACCAGTTGGGGGTCGCGGCATTAAAAAGGTTGAGAACCACTGGGCTAACCGGACAGACACAAAGTCACCAGGACATAATATGTGCCCACAAGTGCAGAAGAGTATACCCAGAGCATACATACATACTGAACCTTAGCAGACCGCACGCTTCTAAATGCACGCCACCATCCCTACAAAGGGGCACAAGAGACTGTGCAGAATGCAACCATGAACTAAGCAAGCCGATGAACTGGAACTGTTTTTGCCTTCCGAAATGAAGCAAGAATATCCCGAGTAACTATACACAGAGGTAGGCAACCTGGGCTCTTTTATGACTCATGGACTTCAACTCCCAGAATTCCCGAGCCAGCCATGCTGAGAGGAAGATGTTTCCAAGCTGAGCCATGCTGGCTCAGGAATTCTGGGAGTTGAAGTCCACGAGTCATAAAAGAGCCCAGGTTGCCTACCCCTGAACTATACAAACCAAGGCAAGCGATCAGCGCAGAAATTTTGCAAAAGGTGTTGATGCTCGTTCAGCCAAAATACGCACTTGGGTATTCATACTGATCAGGAAGCCTTTAAAGGGCTATTATTAATAGAAGCCCAGAGGATTTAAAACAATAATCCTGAATCTGAGCACTGGCAAGATTCAAGAGAAAGGAAGGGACACACACACAGATTAGGACAAAACTAAGTCTGTATTAGCAGCTTTGCAATAACATTAATCGGCATTTATTGCCTCTTGCACACAAGGGGTAGTTCCTAAGGGATGGCTCCCTCATCGGCCCACTCCTTTGTTCAATGCCTGCTGCTTTACTCCAAGCTCCATTCCCAGATTATCCCAATGGTAAGATAGTTTCAAAAGGGACATAATATCTGTATAAACCAGTGTTTCTCAACCTTGACAATTTTAAGGGATGTGGACTTCAACTCCCAGAATTCCACAGCCAGCAATGCTGGCTGTGGAATTCTGGGAGTTGAAGTCCACATCCCTTAAAATTGTCAAGGTTGAGAAACACTGGTATAAACACAGAAATATTCGAACAACCCAATTAGCCTCCCCTCCCCCAAGCCGGCCCACTTCTTTTGCGGCCACTTGCACACGTCGCTCCAGGCCATTTCGTCACCAGAAAGGCCTGATAGTGAAATGGAAGCTGGGGGCAACGCGTGCGAGCGGGCGCAGAAGAACTGGGCCAGCGAGGCAACGATTCATGGCAGGCCTGACTGCTACAGTAAGTGGTTGGGGGTTGCGTGGGGCAGCTCCACCCCCACTAGCTTGATTTTTAGGGATAGGGCGTATATTAGGCCCACTCCCCAAAATCAAGCTAGGGCTTTATTTTTGATGTAGGTCTTACTTTTGGGGAAACACGGTAGAATAGAATAGAGCTGGAAGGGACCTTGGAGGTCTTCTAGTCCAGCCCCCTGCTCAAGCAGGAGAACCTATACCATCTCAGACAGGTGACTGTCTAGTCTCTTCTTAAAAATCTCCAGGGATGGAGCGCCCACCATTTCTGGGGGCAAGCTGTCCCACTGGTTAATTGCCCTGTCAGGAACTTTCTCCTTAATTCCAGGTTGCTTCTCTGTTTGGTCAGCTTCCAACCATTGTTTCTCGTCCTTCCCTCTGGTGCTCTGGAGAATAACTTGACCCCCTCTTCTTTGTATTAGCCCCCCCACCAATACTGGAAGACTGCTCTCAGGTCTCCCCTATGTCTTCTTTTCTTTAGACTAGCCAAACCCAAATCCCGCAGCCGTTCTTCGTATGGAAGTTGGTCCTTCCAACTGAATGAAGTTCTTACTTGGAATTGCCAATTCTGACTTCTTGGACCTGAAGATCCTTTTTGCCAAAGAAATCTCTGATGGCAGCCTTGAGTTCTTCAAAGTTCTTGCTTGCATTGAGATTACTCATGAAGAGAGAGAAGGCAGGCTCTACACAGGGAAAAGGGAGAGTAAGACATTGGGTAAATCATCCCCAGGAAAGGCTGTCAATTAGCAGGAGGGCCTGGTGGAAAAGATTCTACTTTCAGCTTTACAGCTCGGAAATTTTTTAAAAAAACAAAACTCCTCAGTTCCTGGCTATTTAACACAGGGGTCTTCAAACGTGGCCCTTTTATGACTGGTGGACTTCAACTCCCAGAATTCCTCAGCCAGCCTCCATTTTGTTTGTTAGATTTAAGACAGGGGTCTTCAAATTTGCACACGCATAGCACTAGTGGCCCTATATGCGCACCCGCCAGCGGCCCCCCATCTGCATCCATGGCAGTGGTTCTCAACCTTTTTAATGCTGTGACCCTCAAACGGTTGTAAGTCGAGGACTACTCAACCGGTCGTAAGTCGAGGACTACTCAACTGGTGCAGCACCGTTTGCAGAATGGGACTTTTGGCGGGCCCAGCAGGGCCGAGACAGCCTGGACAATTCCTATTGGCTTTTGAAAGCCAATAGAATCACAGCTAAGGAAAAGGGGGGGGGGGGAAATGGCGGACTGCGTTGTTTGGCGACCCCCGTGAAATGGTCGTTCGACCCCAAATGGGGTCCCGACCCACAGGTTGAGAACCACTGGGCTAGCCCTTCAAGTCAAAGAACGATGCAACCAAATACCACATTCGACCCACAGGCTGAGAACCACTGATCCATGGGCATGTGCAAACGGGGCTGCGGGCACTAGTGTAAGTGGGGGGGGGGGAGTGTGTGCACAGGCATGTGTGCATCAACCAGACATTTCCGCGGCCTATAGGCTGGGGACACCCTGCTCCAAACGGTTTAGAGTCAGCCTGTTGCCCCCAACAACCTGGGTCCTCCTTTTACCGACCTCAGGAGGAGGGAAGGCCGAGTCCACCTTGAGCTGGTGAGGATCGAACTCCTGGCAGTGAGCAGAGTTAGCCTGCAATGCTGCATTCTAACTCTCTTGCTATGGGCTGGTCCTAAACCTAGAGCAGTGGTTCTCAACCTTTCTAATGCCGTGACCCCATAATACAGTTCCCCATGTTGTGGTGACCCCCAAGTGGGTGTGGCCACCAATAAGAGGGAGTAGGACAGCTAGGGAAAAGGGAACAAAATGGTGGACAGCATGGTTTGGCGACCCCCGTGAAATGGTCATTCGACCCCAAATGGGGTCCCGACCCACAGGTTGAGAACCACTGACCTAGAGTATCTTATCACATATGCTTGAGATTTTCAAGGAGGTCAAAAATGGGATGACTGAAATATTTGAAGCCAAGTCAAGGGATATGGAGAGAGAAGGAGGAGGAGGAAGAGAGAGGGATAGAGACACACAGAGAGAGATCATTATTAGCAAGTCAGCTGTGGCTCTTGCACAGGGGCAGTCACCTTCTGTTTTCTTCTTCTTGGCATCTGGGGTACCTTTCTGCTTGGCCAATTCCTTCTTACGCTTTCCAGGCATGCCTTGCAGACCTTCTGGGGAGTGAAAGGGCAAACGTGTTAACGACGACAACCACCACAGACGCACAGGGCAAAAAAAAAAGGCCGGCGAGACAGAGGGCCCCCCAAACGTAGCGCTGGATCAGGACTTGACTATCTTTAAGTTTTGCTCATGTGTGATTTTGGATCACATCAGTTCAGCGAGAATTCATCATTTTTCCAGCGCTGGGACCCAGGGTGAAAAAGGAGACCGGTCTCGTACCCACGGGACAGGCGAACTCACCTTCCTCCTCTTCGTCGTCATCGTCGTCGTCCTCCTCCTCGTCGTCATCCTCATCCCCTTCCTCCTCCTCCTCTTCCTCAGAGTCTTCCTCTTCTTCCTCAGACTCCTCCTTTCCTGGGGCTGCCTTCGCCGGGGCTGCCTTCGCCGGCACAGCCTTCTTTCCTTTGGCTGGGGTGGCTTCCATGGGCTCGTCCTCCGACTCTGTTAGGAAGCCGTGAGGGAAAGGGCCAGGCTGAGCAACTCCTGCGGCCCACCTGAGACAAACTCTCTGGAACCCCCTCCTCCTCCCAATCTCTCCGGCATCTTCTGCCTGAACGAAACCATCACCCCCCCCCCCTGCTGAAAACGCTCGGCTGGTCCTAGGCGATGCAAGTGAGGTCAGCGGAACAACGTCCAGGCAGTCCTCGACTTACGGGCACAGCTGAGCCCCAAATTTCTGTCGCTGAGTGAGGGAGGTGTTGAGTTTTGCCCCATTTGGCCACCTTTCCCGCCACAGCCGTTAAGCAAATCTGACTTCCCCGTTGATCGCAAAAGGCGATCGCGTGACCCTGGGGACACGGCGACCGTCATGGCTGTTGTGAGTCAAAGGCTACCTGTAGGGTCATCTACTGGCGTTCTAATATTCCCTTCCAGTTTAAAAAGAAAAATGCAGTTTTAAGAGCTACTCGTAGTAAATAAGCTACTCTTATTTATATGTAAGGGTGTAGGTTCCTGAGCCAGCCTACCCTTGGTCTATACATAGGTTGTATGTGTTTCAATGTCTGTTATTATGTGTACACTTTGAGAGCAAGTGAGTAAATTGACAATAAAGGTTATCTAATCTAATCTATCTACCTACCCTATTTCTCTGCCCGTCTATCTATCTATCTATCTATCTATCTATCTATCTATCTATCTATCTATCTATCTATCTATCTATCATCTATCTATCAACCTACTTATCCTATTTCTGTCTGTCTGTATCTGTCTGTTTGCCCGTCTACCTATTTCTGTCTCTTTCTCCCTATCTCTGTCTGCCTATCTATCATATATCAACCTATCCATCCTATTTGTCTGTCTGTCTGCCCATCTATCTGTCTGTCTGTCTGTCTGTCTGTCTATCTATCTATCTATCTATCTATCTATCTATCTATCTATCTATCTATCTATCTATCTATCTATCATCCAACCTATCCCTCCTATTTGTCTGTCTGTCTGTCCATCTACCTACCATTTTGTCTGTCTGCCTATCTGTTTGTCTTGTCTGTCCATCTATCTACTTACCTATCTATCTATCCTATTTCTGTCTCATCTGCCCATCTATCCATCTACCTACCTACCATCCTATTTCTGTCTGTCTGTGTCTATCTCTCTATCTGCCAATCCATCCCTTCTTTCACTTTCTTTTCTTTTCTATCTACTTACCTATCTATCCATCCTATTTCTCTGTCTGTCTGTCTGTCTGTCTGTCTGTCTGTCTATCTATCTATCTGCCCATCCATCCCCTTTCTTTCATTTTTTCCCATCTATCTACTCTTTTGTAATTTGATTAAGGAATGGGATCAACACATCAGATCATACAAGAGACATCACCAGATCAGTATTAAGTCCCAAAACTCATCATCTGTGCTGATATTTTTTTTTAACCTTCCTCCTCACGGTAACAGGAATGTGCTATTCCTGCTCACGATAACCCCCCCTCCCTTCATTTCCTAAGTTTAACTTGCGGAATCCGCCGTGCTTTTTCCAGCTAGCACTCAAGACTCAGGAAGCTGAGCTTCTCTTAACAGACGTACCATCCTCTTCGCTATCATCCTCTTCCTCTTCCTCCTCCTCCATTGGCTTCAGGATGGTGGGAGCGACAGGCTTCTTCTGAGGGGCCGGGACGCCCCGCTTTTTCACTGGCACAGCCTCCTCCTCCTCAGATTCATCTGTGGCAAGCAGTTTACTTAGGTCAGTTCTTAAATCAATCCCCTGGCAAAGCTTAACATTTAATAGACGGACTCTCCTGAACAAAGTTGGAGTAAGGGGGGGGGGAATGGTAACCCCTATTGAGATTACTAGTACAGGAAGTCCTCGACTTACAACCATTCAAAGTTATGGCACTAAAAATGTGACTTATGACTACGTTTCACAGTTACGGTCTTTGAAGCATTCCCCAAGATGGGATCAAAATCCAGATGCCCGGCAACTGTTCACACTTATGACCGTTGCTGTGTCCCAGGGTCACGTGACCCCTTCTGTGACCATCCGACAAGCCAAGTCACTGGGGAAGCCAGATTCGCTGAATAACGGTGGCAAGGAAGGTCGTAAAAATGGGGCAAAGCTCACTTTCAACAAATGTCTCACTTAACGACAGACATTTGGGGCTCAACGGTGGCCGTAAGCCGAGGACTACCCGTAACTGTGGGGCAGATCTTTTCCAGAAGGTGTAGCTCGCCGTTTCGGGCTGCCAAGTGTTAAGGAATAGCGACGTTATCATTTATTTATTTAAATTTATCGATTGCTCAAGCTGCAGGGGACTCCGGATATGGCAGAAAATGCGACAAACACGCCCCCCGCAATTCACCTTCCTCGCTATCATCTTCTTCATCCTCGTCCTCCTCTTCGTCATCATCCTCTTCCTCCTCGCTTTCTTCCTTCTTTGCATTCTTCCCGTTTTTCGCTCCCTTGGCAGAGACGGGGGCCTTTTTCGCAGGCACGGCAGCTGCTTTCTTGGCCGGGGCAGCTACTGCCTTTTTTGCAGGAATTGCTGCCTTTTTGTTGGGAACAGCTGCTTTTGCTGGGACGGCTGCTTTCTTAGCAGCCAGCATCTGCGAGAGAAACGCATTACGACCGGCAAAGCTATCTTGGAAGCCCGCAAAGACAAGGAGTATAAAATACAAAACTCACTAAGGAAAACCTTTTCAGCAAATGGCAGGGGAAGAGTGCTGGACGGCCGTCACTTCATATGGGGAACAGCTGATATGCATAAAAACTGGAATGCTAATAAAGGAGGACGTTTATAGCTCAGGGTTGAAATGAGGGGTGCTGTCTGAGCACCTGATGCCACGTGGTTTGGGTAACAAAATGTCTGCGGGAAAACCATCAAGCCCAAGAGAGCACCGAAGGCTCTCAAAACGGAATATTCTCATTTGCCAGAGGTGCTTTGACTTGTGACCCCTCGTTTTACAACTGCCTGGAGTTACAATGGCCACAGAATGGGGACCTTATATGGCTAGTAAAAGCCACCCCCCTCAAAAAAAAAACCCCACCATAAATGGCCAGGCTGAACCCCCTGCCATCCAGTGACCACACTGGGCAACTCAGCTTTAGTGTTTGTTGTGATAGCTCAGCTCAAGTGTTTGTTGGGACAGTGTGTGGTCACGTGACATTTCACTTTGGGGGGGGGGAGTTACAGCATTTTTGTGCATTTTCAAACAAACAGGCTCGCCTAAAAAAAAAAACACCAAGAAAAAAGAAAAGGAAAATTACTTCAGGCCATTTGGGGTGCCTTGATGGACAACCAGATTTCCAATCTCTCTTATGGTGGCTGGTTGAGGACTATTAGCCTGCTTTTATCAGATTGTGTGTGCAAGTGGGGTTCAACATGTGTTCACGTAGGGTGAGATAAGGCACAATGAAATGGAGGGGGGGGGGAGCTTTCAATCCCAATTGCAACTGTGGTATAATGTTAACGTGAAATGGGTCTCAGGCGAGGATCATCTGGAACAGGGGTCTTCAAACTTGGCCCTTTCATGACTCGTGGACTTCAACTCCCAGGATTCCTCAGCCTGGCACGCGTGGCTGGGAGTTGAAGTCCACGGGTCATCAAAGGGCCAAGTTTGAAGATCCCTGTCTTAAATCTAACAAACAAAATGGAGTCTGGCTAAGGAATTGTGGGAATTGAAGTCCACAAGTCATCAAAGGGCTAAGTTGATCTGGAAGCTCAAAGCTGAGCACTCCCTACTTATTCTTTGTCCCCGCAACAACCCCTCTGGCTTCAGAAGGTTGAACCGGGGGAGACAGCAAGCCTCCCAATTAACTTCCATAACTGAAGCGGGACTTTAACCCGGATCTCTGCTTCTAGCGCAGCACCTTCCTCATCAAGCCGCAACGGTTCTCACCTCCTCCTCCTCACTGCTCTCCTCTTCTTCTGATGAATCTTCTTCATCACTGTCATCAATTTCCTTCGGGGGAAGAGTAGTCATTTTTTTCTGTTTAGGCTGATTTTTAACATTCTGCAAAACAAAAAATATGTGAGGTCTTCCTTTCCCTCACGGTCTAGAATAGGCGGGCCCAGCCCGATGGGCCACATGCATCCCTGGACAGCTGCAGCCCCACAAAATTGTAAGCTCTTAACACTACATTGTTCATATACATCAAGTATATATTTTATATGTGGCCCAAGACAATTCTTCTTCACCCAATGCCTCCCGAGCAAGCCAAAAGGTTATTTTTCAGTACTGTTGTGAAGTTTGAACAATTGCTGAATAAGGACTGCAAGTAAGTATTTGAAACTGCAAATGAATTTTGTTCGCAACTTAGTCTTCCATCAAAATTTCACTCTGCAGTGACTAGGTACTTTTCAAAAGGAGAGCAGTTTTATCTGTCATACTATTCTGAAGGATATTTCAAGGTTTTTAGTTGCTGGGCATCCTCATCCTTGAAATCTAAAGCACTAAAGTTATCTTTTTCAAGCACACTAAGTGGTTCATAGTATTAGTGGCAAACGGCTGGGTGTCAGCCTGCTAAGAGCAATTTCACCAGTGGCCAATGCTATGTTTTCAATCTCTTAAAACATTTTTCTTTTTAAAAGGCACCTTCTGAAAAAAAAAATTCCCAGTGAAACAATCATCCTCTTCCAGGACCACATTAGAAATAGGGACATTCAAATATCTGGCACCCCACAGCTGCTTCTCTTTGCTCTTCCACATATCTAAAAAATATAATCTAAAGCAGTGTTTCTCAACCTTGACAATTTTAAGACATGTGGACTTCAACTCCTAGAATTCCACAGCCTTTCTGGGAGTTGAAGTCCACATGCCTTAAAATTATCAAGGTTGAGAAACACTGATCTAAAGCATCTGCTTAACTGTCCCAAGGTCAACCCAGCTTTCGACTGGTTTGCAGTTCATTTATATTTAAATAAATTGGCTTCTGTGTCTCTCATTTTCCTATCCAAGCATGGTGATGTCTTCAGGAGTCCCAGATTTGGATGGTATCAGGGTGGTGAACACGGATGAAAAGCATGCATGCAAATATAGTTAAAGAATTTCTCAATTAAATGAGCTGAACTCTTATAAAGATAGATGAGGTGTCTTCCATTGAGCAAATGGTGTTTATGTGATACGGAGGTGGTTAAGGAATAGCCTCCTTGGGGAGCAGTCTTGCAGCTGCTCCAACACTGGGTTTTTAATAAAAGATTGGACAATATTCATCTAGAATTTCTTATTTGAGTGGAGGTAGGGGGGTGAACTAGAGGTCATAGAAAAGCAACAAAACTGATTAGGGGGCTAAAAGAACGGTTGCAGGAATTGGGTATGTCTAGTTTAATGAAAAGGAGAAGTGTGGGTGTCATATCAACCTTCCAGTATCTCAGGGGCTGCCCTAAAGAGGGAGTCAAGCTATTCTCCAAAGCACCAGAAGGCAGGAAAAGAAGCAATGGATGGAAACTCATGGAGAAGTAAGGAGCTAAGGAGAAATTTCCTGACTGGAATGACTTGTGGGTGCTCCATCACTGGAGGTTTTTGAGAACAGACTGGAAAGCCATTTGTCTGAAATACTATAGGTCAGGGATAGGCAACATTGGCTCTTTTATGACTGGTGGACTTCAGCTCCCAGAATTCCTGAGCCAGCCATGCTGAGGGGAAAGGGAGAGGTTTCCAAGCTGAGCCAGGCTGGCTCAGGAATTCTGGGAGTCCATGAGTCACAAAAGAGCCAAGGTTGCCTACACGATATAGGGTCTCCTGCTTGAGCAGGGGGTTGGACTAGAAGACCTCCAAGGTCCCTTCCCACTCTGTTATTCGATCACCCTGTTGTGTGCAGGCAGAACACATGCTTCGCCCAACCGTCAGAAAAGGCCTTTCCTGGTCAGAGATACAGAAAAACCCTTTCTCTGTTCCACAGTTTGCACCGAGCAGAGGATTCTAGGCTGGCCTACCGCGAGACCCTCGATGTCCCCCCCCCGGGCAGCCTGTTTTATGAACCCCCCCCCAGGAGGCGGCAGGCCTTGGGAGCCAGGCTGGGCCCGGCCAATCTCCCCCTCTCGGCCTCGTGGGCAGCCATCCGAGGCCGCCTGTCCGACTTAAAGGCGGCAGATGGGGGGGGGGAGTCCGAGGCCCAGCTGGGGGCGATCCATAGCCGGGCCAAGCAGCCGCGGCCTGGGCCCAGCAAGTAGGCCGCACGTGGATTTCCCCCGCCCCTCCGGCTCCACGAGGGAAGCGAAGCGCGGTTATTTCCCCCCCCCTCCCCTTTCACGTGCTCCCGCCGCGCCGGTCGGAAGGAGTTGGTGTCACGTGGTCGAAGGGCGCCCGAGCGCGAGCGGAAGAAGGAGACCCGCGCGCCCGGCATAAGGAGGTCCTTTTTTTTTTTTCCTCCCTTTCGCTCCTCCCTCCTGCGCGCGCAAACGGAGCGACGTTCGGGAGGCGCGAGGCAGCCCGGGCGCCTAGAAACTGTCCTCCAGCAAGCAGGCAGGCAGGCGCGCGCGCTCTCTCGCTCTCTCACACACGCGCTGCCAATAACGACGCGCGAGGGGGGGCGCCTAGAAACCGCCGAACGTTCCACCGCCGAGCGCGTGTGGGCGCCCGAGAAGCGCTTCCCAACCGCGAGGGAGGGAGGGAGGCAGGGCTGCAACCGTTTCTAATGATCCTCGTCACCGCTGCTTTCTTTAAGGATTGAGCGCGGGAGGCCTAGAAACCGCCGAGCGCGTTAAGGCCGCCTGAGTTGCCCGCCCTTGTCATCTCCCTCCCTCCTTCCCCCCTCACACACACACACACAAACACACACCCCATCAACAGCCCTGGCTGTTTAAAGGCGGCCTCCGCCGCCGCCACCCTTCTTCCCAGGCTAGGCCGCGCGTCCTCACCTTAGCCAGCTTCACCATAATGGCGGCGGAGTTGTCCGGATGTTCAGCTGCTGCGAAAAAAAAAACCCCACCTCACGCTCCCAGCGCCTGGCTCGAGTCTCCGCCTGAGCCGAAAAGAAGGAGGTTGAGAGAGCTCTTCGCCCTTCGCCCCGCCCCGCTGGGTCGCTCTGACCAATCGGGGCCCGCGCGCCCTTACGCCCCGCCCACTCGGCAGGATGGACGGCCGCCGTTCGAGCTCTCCCGAACGGCACGCATCGAGCCAATGAGCGCCGTCCCCGCCTCATCCTATCAGGAGCCGCGCCTCTCTCGGGGGCGGGTGGAGGAAAGGTAGCCAATGGGGAGGCGGAACGGGCGAGGCGAGGCTCTGGGATAGGTGCGCTCTCCTGGGCGGAAGCGACGGGGTGGAGGAAGTGGGGCTGCACGTGGCGCTGGGTCCTGTCCCGTCCCATGCGCTGCTCTGCCTCGCTGAAACGTGCTTTAAGTGCGTTGGGGGGGGGGGTCGTGAGAACGCAACCCGTGTCCAAGGAGAATCCGGGTTGGGAATCGTCCAGTTCTTGGTGTGAACCAGAGGCTGATGGAAGTCTGTCTTCTCGATTCAGGGCCTTGTATGTCCTGAAATGGTCAGATAATCTCGTCCCTTCTGTTGTTGATAGGTCTGGCTCTGACTTCCCTTGCGGAGCGGTCCGGTTAGGGAAGGAGTGTTAGGAATGGAGGGGCCGTCACGGAGAAGAGGGGTTCGGCCTATTCTGCAGGCAGGACAAGGAGCAACGGATGGAAGAGAAGACAATAGGAGAAAGAATAGAAGAAAGAAAACAATAGAATAGGAGAAAGAATAGAATAGAATAGGAGGAAATAGAATAAAAGAAAGAATAGAAGAAAATAGAAAGAATGGAATAAGATAGACTAAGAATAGAATAGAAAGAATGGAATAGAATAGAATAAAAGAATAGAATAGAAAGAATGGAATAAAATAGAATAGAATAAGAAAACAATAGGAGAAAGAATGGAATAAAATAGAATAACTAGAAAATAGAAGAAAGAATAGAATAGGAGAAAAAATGGAATAGACTAGGAGAAAGAAAATAGAATAGAATAAAGAAAGAATAGAAAAAACAAGAAACAATAGGATGGAATAGAATAATAACTTTATTATCATTTTGAATGTACACTAATCGGCATATATTAAAATGAAATCTAGTTGCATACACCTCTCAAGATTATTGAAGGGAGATCCAACTTGGAAATAAGGAAAAACATTCCTGACAGGGAGGACAATTCACCACTGGAATGACTTGTGGCTGCTCCAACACTGGAGGTTTTTTGTTTTTTTTAAGAGACTGGACAGCCCCTTGTCTGAAATGATACAGGGTTTCCTGACTGAGCAGGGGGTTGGACTAGAAGACCTCCGAGGTCCCTTCCAACTCTGTTATTCGGTACTCTGAAGGAGTAACAGCTGGAACTTTGTTAAATTATTAAATTAAATTTACATCTTCCTGAGTATTGTGGAGGGTTTCTTTGCCCTTCTGTGGAGATTTTGGTATTTGGCTCCCAGAGCAGGAAAAACAGCATAGATCCATAAACTGCATTCACACCTTGCTTCTTGGGCTACATTTAGACCAGGGGTCCCCAAAGCCCCAGGCTGCAGCTCACTATTGGGCCGTGGCCTATTCGAAACTGGGCCCTGCAAGTAGCAGTAGGCATGCATGCGCACACACACACACGTGTAGGTGATCCTGTGCAAGTTGCACCCGCCCACCATTTACACAAGTTAAACTGCGTTTGTGTGCTGGCCCACTGCGTGCGCTGCCCGCTTCCCCTCTCTCTGCCAAGCTGCAAAGGTTGGGGACCGCTGATCTACACCCCACATAAAAAATATATAATCTTGAGACTTTGTAACTTGGGTGAAATATAAAACAGTGGAAGCGATCAGCTTGCTTATTTTCCCATCTTTCAGGGGTTTCTTGCGCTGTGTGTCAAAACACCCAGAAGCCACAAACTAATAATATGATAATAAACCTAAATAATTCACAATCTGAAGTATGACAGATCACTGGGAAATACCTACTTCAGTGGTGGTGAACCTGTGGCACGGGTGCCAGAGGCGGCACTCAGAGCCCTCTCTGTGGGCACGCGTGCCATTGCCCCAATCCTAGGCCTTCAGCTGGGTTTTATAAAACCTTTTCGCTTTAGGCCTCCACTGCCATGTGCAAAAAAAAAAAAAAAGTTCAGTCAATTTCAACTTCTCGCGGGAAAGAAAAAGAGCTTGCAAAGTTGGAATTGATTGATTGAATTTTTTAGTCCCACCCAGTCTGCCGTTACCACCATAGCCACGCCCATCCAATGGGCGACACCCACCCATCACCCAACAATGCATAAGTGGGTTTTGGGTTGCAGTTAGGGCACTCGGTCTCTAAAAGGTTTGCCATCACTGACCTACTTGTTGGATATGCGAATGAATGCAATATTTTACCCCGGATAGAAACTAGCCAGCTGGGTGACTGGGCCAGTCCCTCCCTCTAGGCCCAGCCCACCTCACAGGATTGTTGTTGCGAAAATAGGGAGGTGTGTTGAATATCTTTGCCATCTTGAATTATTTGTAAAAATAATAAAGGTTGGGTATAAATAAATACATGTGAACTGTTTTTTTAAAAATACGTTTTGTTGATTTTTAACATAATCACCTTAATTTTTGGTAAACAGCGTGTTGTCTGGGTTTATATTTAAAAAACAATAACAATGGATTTCTATAATTCTATAGTCCATATAATGGCTTGATTTTCTCTTCTTCCAATAATATTCTCTTTTGCCAACCTTAAATTAATACAGGTCTTATTTAAATAAATGACAATTAAATATAGACATTTTTCTCATGTTTCTGCAAATAATAACCATATCAATATAAAGCTTCTTTTCTAATTGATCATCTCGATTGCCTTGTCATAGATCCTGTTTACAAGATTCTTATTTAAATTTGTTTTCCTCACAATATTCAAAACATTCTTACTGGTTAAGATTTTCTCAGAACTGATTACACTTAAATATTTAAGTCTTTTTTCTCACACAAGCCATCCCAACACTTTTACATTTCTCATATCTTAAAAAAAAAAAACCCAGAGAAAACATTTCTTTTGTATATAAACCATCTCAACATTTTTATATTTCTCATGTTAAAAAACAAAACACAAAACAAAAAAAAGAAAGAAAAAAATACTATGTTACTTGAAGGGTCCATCCTTCGTAAACTAATTTTGATTTATATCCAAAATCTTTCTAATTCTTTAACCATATTCAAACGGATGTTTAATTTTTAAATACTCCCTTTGGTAAATCCCATTATCTGGTTTTTTTTTTTTTGTAAAAAAAATTTATTTTCAATTTTACAATACATTACATTCTTAAAAATACTTCAGATAAAAAATAAAACAAATTAATACACACCATTTTCGGTATTGCTCACCCATTTCCCCCCAAACCGCATCCACCCTCTAACCAACTTGCCTTTTTCCCTCTTCTTCCTCACTCACCCCCTCTCCTCCACCTTCCTACTTACTTCTCGCCTTCTTCTATCCTCTCACTCCGATGCGGTCCAGGGGAAATGCCCGAGCAATTCCTTTCTCCAAATTGAAACCTCAATATTATATACAATAAAACTATTTCTACTTATCTGAACTACTTAAACTTCAACACATCCTCCCCCCACACCCCTCCGGACTTCACAGAGCAAAGTACAGGATTATACAAACATACTAAACATAATCTATTTAAGTTTACTAATTATACAATAACCAAAATCATACTAATCCTTAATTCTCTTCAAACTTTAACATCATAAGTTTATAAACAAATTCATTACTCATAAAATAAATGAAACTTTGTAGTTCCATACTTCTGAACATATTCTATCCATCTTCTCCATACATTGAAAGTTTTTAAGAAGAGACTGGACAGCCATTTGTCCGAAATGGTGTAGGGTTTCCTGCCCGAGCAGGGGGTTGGACTAGATGACCTCCAAGGTCCCTTCCAACTTTACTACTATTACTATTACTATCTCTCTTGTGAATGGTCCTTTAAATAAGCAGAAATTTTGGCCATTTCTGCTAAATTAGAAACCTTAAATACCCATTCTTCTAAAGAAGGCAGAGTATCCTTCTTCCAATATTGATCCACCAATAATCTTGCTGCTGTTATTAAATTCAACATTAAAATAGTTTCTTTAACATCAAAATCCACAAAAATACCCAAAAGAAATAACTGGGGAGTAAACTTAATCTTTCTTTTAAAAACCTTTTGAATGGGAGCCAGCCAGCCATTATTTGATTTCTTCATTCTCACTTTAGCCTTTTTTTTTTTTTTTTTTGCCAAAGATCTTTCCTGATCAATATACATGTGAACCATTGAGGGTCTTTGATTGCCACAGCACAAATCCAATAGATAAAAAAATAAAGAGTGTTTAGACAGAGTGGGAGCATTGCCCCCCCCCAAATTCACTCATGAAATGTTCACTACACACCTTGAGAATTCATTGAATGCTCAATGAAACTGGTTACCAGTGGAAGAGATGAAAACAATAAAATACGATAGAGAAAAATGGAAGAGTAAAGTTGGGAAGGACAAAAGGAAGCCAACTCGCAGAATACAAAGGGTGTTTTCACTTGCTATTGACCTGGGCCAGGGGTAGGTAACCTTGGCTCTTTTATGGCTCGTGGACTTCAATTCCCAGAATTCCTGAGCCAGCATGGCTCAGCTTGGAAACCTCTCCCTTTCCCCTCAGCATGGCTGGCTCAGGAATTCTGGGAGTTTATTTATTTATTTATTTATTTATTAATTTATGAGACTTATATACCGCTTTAAGTGCAAGCACTCTCTAGTCAGTGTACAGTACGCAGTAAGCATGTGTGTATATATATTATCTATATATATATATATATATGTATATATATATATATATATATATTTACATTGCCCCCGACAATCTGGGTCCTCATTTTACCTACCCCGGAAGGATGGAAGGCTGAGTCAACCTTGAGCCGGTGAGATTTGAACCGCTGACCTGCTGAACACCGTCAGCTAAAGTGGCCTGCAGTACTGCACTCTAACTGCTGCGCCACCTTGGCTCCTTTATGAACTCCATGTGTCATAAAAGAGCCAAAGTTGCCTACCCCTGAGTCCTGGACAATGACGGGGTCTTTAAAGCCCTCTGAAATATCAATGGGGGTGGAGGGGATTGAATATTTAAGTGTTGTGTGTAACTAGAGTACAGGTAGTCCTCAGCTTATGACCGCAATTGAGTCCAGAATTTCTGTCGCTAAGTGAGACATTTTGTTAAACGAGTTTTGCTCCATTTTAGGTCCTTCCTTGCCGTAATTATTAAGTCAGTCACCGCAGTTGCTAGTTACACGGTTGTTTAAGTGAATCTGGTTTCCCCGTGGAGTTAGCTTGTCAGAAGGTCGCAAAAGGGGATCACGTGATCCCAGGACACTGCGACCGTCATAAATATGAATCAGTTGCCAAGCATCTGAATGTCGATCGTGTGACTACGGGGAATGCTATAGCAGTCGTAAGTGTGAAAAACGGTCCTAAGTCACTTTTTTTTAGTGCCGTTGTAACTTTGAACAGTCACTAAATGAACTGTTGTTAAATCTAGGACTAACCTGTAAAGGGACTCAATGTATGTAACCTGGAACTGTTAGACCTTCCTTCGAATTCCTGCAAAAAAGGTGCTATGTTTTAAGAGAATATTTGGAATATTCTTGAAGGAATCCTCTAGGACGGGGATCTCCAAACTTGGTAACTTTTAAGATTTGTGGACTTCAAACTTCCAGAGGAAGTTCAGCAACCTGGAATTAAGGAGAAACATCCTGACAGTGAGGACAATTAACCAGTGGAACAGCCTGCCACCAGAAATCGTGGGCGCTCCATCACTGGACAGTCACCTGAGATGGTATAGGCCAGGGATAGGCAACCTTGGCTCTTTTATGACTCGTGGACTTCAACTCCCAGAATTCCTGAGCCAGCAGGGTTCAGCTTGGAAACCTCTCCCTTTCCCCTCAGCATGGCTGGCTCAGGAATTCTGGGACTTGAAGTCCACCAGTCATGAAGGGACCATGGTTCCCCCATGCTGGCTCAGGAATTCTGGTAGCTGAAGTCCACAGGACTGTAGTTGCCCACCCCTGGTTTTGGTATAGATCAGGGCTAGGCAACCTTGGCTCTTTTATGACTCGTGGACAACTCCCAGAATTCCTGAGCCAGCATGGGGGAACTATGGTTTCCAAGCTGAGCGATGCCGGCTCAGGAATTCTGGGAGTTGAAGTCCACAAGTCATGAGGAGGCCATAGTTCCCCCATGCTGGCTGAGGAATTCTGGGAGTTGAAGTCCGCGAGTCATGAAGGGGCCATAGTTCCCCCATGCTGGTTCAGGAATTCTGGGAGGAAGTCCACGAGTCACAAAAGAGCCAAGGTAGCCTACCCCTGGTATATGCTCTCCTGCCTGAGTAGGGGGCTGGACTAGAAGACCTCAAAGGTCCCTTCCAGCTCTATTCTATCAAGAGAAACAGAGATGCTTTTTATTTCAGCCAGTTCCTTCTTGGTCCCTCTGTTGTCTCTCCATCTTTGCATAGGAACTGGCCGGGACGTGTCTGTTGCAAATGCCCAGCACAAAATGAGCAACATTTGCTGCAGCATCATAAATGCCAGCTAGGAAACAAACAGAAATCCCCAAGTGAGTGATTGTAAAAATAGCAACCCCCTTTTTCAGGCAAATGAGAGGGTTTTTTTTTTCCCACCCACGTGCTCCTCACAGGGAAGTCACTATGCAGATTTTTTTTTTATTTTTATTTTTTAAAAGAATTTTAGGCTGAAGTGATATTTATTATGGTCTTCATGCATCCTAAAGTCCGGGGGGGGGGGGAGAAATCAGGAGGGGTCTGGTAGTGTTTTTTTTCTGATCCACACATTTTTTTATGCAAAGGTAAATTTCCACCTGCTGTTGTGCGACTGAGGAAGCTGCGGTACTTCTCTGTAATGGTTCCAGGAAACTCATGAAAATGGAGTCTCTGACAGCGGCTGATTTAGTCCCCTGGTTTGAGACGGACGAAAAGAGCAGCCTTTCCTGCTCCAGTGGTTTCCAGATGTGGGACTACTATAGCTTGCAGAACCACACTGACACAGGAACTGATGGGCAGGGCTTAGTATGCCCATATGGTTTAGGGTTTCCTGCCTGAGTGGGGGGTTGGACTAGATGACCTCCAGAATTTTGATCACATGACCACGGAGATGCTGCAACGGTCGTAAGTGGGAAAAATGGTCATAAGTCACTTCTTCCACTGCTGTTGTAACTTCAGTCACTAAACAAATGGTGATTGGCTCAAAGTCACCCAACCAGCTGTCATGACTCAGGCGGGACTCGAACTCACTGTCTCCTGGTGATTGGCCCAAAGTCACCCAGCTGGCTTTCATGCCTCAGGCG